>NC_058130.1:173803429-173814454 GCF_016433145.1 Gracilinanus agilis
TACATATATACATATATACATATATACATATATACATATATATATGTATATATATGAAAGGGTCAATAGATGATAGATTGAAAGATATTGAGAATGTGTGGATAGAATTTGCTCCCCAGGACCTTCTTACCCAGCATCCCATTTGTGTATGTATGTATGTATATATGAGGAAGGAGAGGGGACAAAGGATTGATAGTAGTAACCTCAAACTCAAATGGCATATTTGTTTTAAAATTACTGCCCTAACCTACTTGTAACCCTGCTATCTAAATCTTTGCTCCTTCTCCCTTAAGTAATCACAACTGGCATTTAAGTTTTGGTCCAGACCTGTGATTTCATCCTAGTAAATGTCCTCCTGGTATAGAATCTCTCTTTACTGATGCAGATGAGTCATTCATTAGTTATTTCAGAGGTAGAATGGGATGGGGATGAAGACTTTTGGGGAGCCTGAGGAGGCTGAACATCGATTTTCTAGACTGGACCGCTCAGGACTGTTCTATTAACAAGGAGGCTGACAAAATTAGTAGAATGAAATTTCAGTTTCTAGCACTGGCAATGCTTGAACTCTGTCTCCTCAAAACAAGCAGATGAACATGGATGTTTCCCCCTTTAGAATCCAGAACATGGGGAATTGAGCACAAACTGGCAGTGAGTGATATTCCACCCGACTTTAGGTGATTATGTTAGTTAATAATGATTATTGCTCCCATGTAATATTTGCATGATAAACTATAGACATCTGGTGGGTTTTTTGGGGGGGGATCTTGTTGTTAGAAAACAAGAAGTAAGCTAAATGCTGATAATATGCAGAGTCTACCACACAGACTAAAAATAAAGTCGGCTGGCTTACTTAATTTCTGCATGCCAGCAATTCTGAATCACTCATATACGCTGCATTAGTTGCCTTGGAAACAAGTGACTGCATATGCAGCACACTGAGAGTACACAATTTGTGGGCTTGGCCCCTGGGGGTCCCATTACAGAATTTCTTATGTTTAGAAATATTTTGTAATAAGGCCCCTGGTGTCACTTATTAGCAGTAAAGTGTGCAGCTGCCTTCATCAGCATCAACCACCAATTTGTTTCTTATGGAAATGAACCAGCATAGATGGTGGGTGAGATTTTAAAGGTTTTTATGTGTGAACAGACTCGTGGCCTCCTTAGAGTGTTATGTTGCCATTTGATATTTTTCCAAGAATTTCAACTTCTTTTTGGTGGGGTGGAAGGGTCTTTTTTCACCCCTCTCCCCTCCTTAAACCTGAGGTATTGACTAAAGTCCCTAAGTGATGTGCAAAGCAATATGAATTTCTGGAGGCCACTGGAAGTTCCAGGTCTTCTTTGAAGGGCACTTTACAACTCTGGTGTTTGCATTCCGTTTCCTCTGAAAGTGTAGATTTTAGATTACAGCCGATTTTAAGCATCACTGGCACCACCAATTCAAGGAGCCCTGGGTTGGTAAACCTGTTTGGTAATTTTGTGTTATTTCAGTGCTGCTTGTAAAACAGAGAGAGAGGATCTATAAAGGAGAAATTTTGTTTATTGTCTGAGCGATGCTGAGATGCCAGGGGAGAAGGGGAGAATTATCCCACTCTACTCCAGCCCCCACCTCAATATTTACCTTCTTGATCCTTTTCCAAGTCTCTAAATGTCTCAAGTAATTGAGAATGGGGCTCAGGCTCTTCTAATGACTTTCAGCACTCTGCAGGGAGGACCAGCAGTTTGACACTCCCAGGTGGTTTCTTGCAGGCCTTTGGTTGAAAGGGATTCTTGGATAGGGAACATTTATTTCTCCATCCCTCCTCCCCCTTCTTGTGGGAAATATTGTGAAGGGGAGGAATATTGAGTTCTAGGAAAACAAGTGACTGACAGAATGCCTTGGATTGATAAGTGATCCTTTTGAAGAGAATATGGAAAAAGGTACATGACAGACTGGTTGTCAAATTTTGAAATGGAAAGATGGAGGCCCTGTCTATCTAGGGAACCCAAGTAACAAGTGGGTTAACAATGGTAGAGTGGATAACTTGCATCACAATGAGGTCAGGAAGAACAGTGAGCCCGCTCTTCAGGGCCCAGAGGGAGAGGAGCTTTTAGCACTGTAGTCTCCAAATACTGTAAAAAAATCTCTTTTCTTGATAGTTGGATGAAAATGGAAAGAAGCAATAAATGCAGGTGCAGCCCCTGAGTGAGATTAGCAAATGCAGCGACTGGCTGTTCTAATTCCAGAGTTGCTCATTTGGTGAAAATAAGCAAGGTTTGAGCTGCAGTTGCAATTTAAAAGAATGTATTATATGTGCCCTGAGTCTGAGTCATGTACAATTCTCACTGACTCCCAGGAAGGGGCGATTTCCCTCTCAGGACCTTCTAGATCAACAGTCTCATTTAAAGCAGCTTCCCTCTTGCAAGAAAACCAAATGTTTGGGGACTGAATGAGGCAGAAGGATAGAGTATGAAAGAAAAAATTTAAAAAGGTAAAAAATATTTTTAAGCAGTGCTTGATTTACATATGCTGGAACTAAGTACATTGTTTCTTGATTTACTAAGGTTTACTAAGCATTTTACATACATTATCTCTGTTGACCTTCCCCAAAATCTAGTGAGATAGCTGCTTTATCATTCCCACTTTATATAGATGAGGATACTCAGATCCAAAGAAATTAAGTGACTCATCCAGAGTTATACAGGTGGCAGGTGGCAAAGTTGAAATTGGGACCTTTAAAAATTATCTTTTTTTAAAAAATTTAGCCAGATCTTTCCCTAATCCTCCCAGTGGAAAGTATTCTCTCTTCTTCAAATTTAGCCAGATCTTTCCTTAATCCTCCCCATGGAAAGTATTCTCTCTTCTTCAAATTTTGCCAGACCTTTCCCTAATCTTCCCAATGGAAAGTGTTTTCTCCTCTTCAAATCTTTCTAAAGTAATTTTATTTTTTCCTTTAAGTACCTTGTATTTTCTTACATTGTGAAACGGCCCCCACTTCCAATTGTGGTCTCCTTAAGGGCAGAGATGGTTGTCATTTTTCATTTTTACTTCCCCCAGCCCAGAATACCATACCAAGCCTGACATAAAGAGGTGCTTAACTAATATTTCTCACATTTTAGATTCCCAGGGAAATGCCTTTTTTTTCCCTCCAGAGGCAAACTGGGAAGACTCCAGAGCTGAAGGGGATGATGGAATCAGACTTCCCTCCTGAATTTGCTATTTTAAAACTTGTGTGGGCTGCCTTAGGACATCCCAAGAAGTCAAGTCTGAGCCAGGAGTCTCTTTCAGTATAACTTGATTCTCTGAGAGTGATCTCAGCTGTTGCTCTTGTCCTCAGCTTTGTCCACTTTCTTTGTTTCAGTGTTTCTGTGTCCTCCTGACCATACCCACACACCTGCCTGCTCCACCACGACCCCTACCTCTCACCTTTCTTGCTGAGCCTGCCTACTGTGGGAAGGAATCTTTGGCTATCATCTCGCTCAGCCCCACCTGACCTACCACCCTCAGCTCAGAGAGCTCAGGCTGGAGCATCAGCCTTCCTGACCCAGCACATGCCCAATCCTCTGCTCTAATTAGCCAGACTTGGCAGCTGCTCCCCAGTCCAGCCCTCCAGCCTTGCTCCTGAATATTCATTCCCAACACCTGCCTGCCTGACCTAGTCCACCCTGGCCTGGCAGGAGGAATTCCCAGCCTGATCTGAGATGATCTCCAAGCTGACTCTAGGTACACCAGAGCCCACCCAGGCGAGAATTTCCTCTTTAAATGGATAGTGTGGATTTTCAAATGAAGATCTTGAGTTTCTTTTGTTTTAAAAATAGTTTTAGGAAGAGAAAAAAGAGGTTTGGGAAGGAGAGGAAGAGAGGAAGGAGGTGTGGAAGGGGAAAAAGAAGGGAGAAGAGAAAAGGGGAAGTGAATTAGAATGAGGATATTTCTGGCCAAAAAAAATTTTAAATGGACTTAAACAAGAGGCTGATTTGGGAGACCTGTCTATAGGAATATTAGTTCACCTTCCTGTAACCATTTATGATTTATGGAGCTTTTCTGACAGTGGGATGCCTCAATTAATCTTCTGAGGGAGTAAATCTCTTTTAAAAAGTTGGGCTGTGTAGAGGAGGAGATTAATGGTGCCGTTGACCAAGGAAGCTAGAGCTAGGTATTCCTAGTCAGAAGACCTGAGTTCAAAACCCAGTTCTGCTACTTATCTGGGGTAAATCACTGACTTCTGGAATTAGTTTCCAAGGGATTAGGTTTGGATATTCCTTTCCAGCACTAAATTCTATGGTTTTATGATTCTCTCATGGGCTGGCTAGGTTGTTTACTTATAGGACAAATATACAGGTATGCAATACTCTGAGGACAGATCTGGTCCAGGTACCACTTGCAGGTGGGGAAGCATATACTGTGGCTATGTTCAGGTTCTGGAAAGGGGGTGCAGGTGCCTCGGGAGGCTGCAGCCAGTTGAAAGGTCTGTTGAAACATTACAGAGAAGGAATATGCATCGTGGATTATATCATATGTCTTCTGTGTTATTTCTATCTCTGATTATGTCATTACTAACTGAAAAAAGAATCATGGGAACATTTTCCTTAATATATCTTGGCATTTCTACTTCCTAGCTGAGTGCTTTGAATGTAGTAGGCATTTAATAAATATTGAAGCAGTCAGGTGGCATGGAAGCCAATGGAATGTTGGAAGGAAGACCTGTGTGTAAAGACTGCCTCAGACACTTTCTAGTGATTTGATTCTAGGCAATTCATTTAATTTCTCTTGGACTCACTTTGCTCATCTGTAGAATAGAGATAGCAGGCTCTTGTGGAAGACAAAAAAAAAATATAAAGCACTTCAAGTGCCTTATAAAAGCAGCAAGGTAGCATAGTGGATAGAGCCCTGGACCAGGAGTCAGGAAGGTCTGTATTCAAATTTGACCTTATACACTAAGTAAGTACCAGTGCCTTAACTTCTGTCTGCCTCCATCTGTAAAAGAGGATTATAATAGCACCTACCTCTGGGATTGTTTTAAGGATAAACTGAGATAACCTGAAGTTGCTTTATATAAATGCTGGTGATTATTCTTCTTATATTAGTTAATATTGTTTGAATCAAAGTCAATTCATGTCTTATTGAGAGAACAAAAAATTGGAAAAATAACTGAACCACCATTCCTAAAGAAGGTTGTAAAGGGGATTAAGTATGAGCATTTTATGCTCTGGTTCCTTGTTCCTCTACAGTGTAGAACAGATCTCGAGTGGTGGGTCTTTTGATTGACTTTCCTGCTAGGTTTGAAATACTGCAAGTAGAATTGCTTTGATTATCAGAGAAACCTTTCAGTGATACTGTGCTACTTTGTTCCATGATTTCTTTTAAACTTTCAAATCTTTTCTCTACCACTTATTACCATTCTGCGGTTGGGCAAACCCATTTATCTTTTATTTTTTAATTTTAAACAAGAAGTTTATTTAAACAACAAGATATTTGATTTGAAGGGAAAACTATCTAGGATATATTCCTTTATAGCAACTTATTCCTACAGAAAGCCAGAGATAGCTCTATATGCAAAAGCTGAGTACAAAAAAATTGTCCTTGGTTTTACAGTGATAAAAGAAAAACAGTGAAATTATTCATTCAAGGTATATGAAGATTTATTTTTTTGTGGGTTTTGGTTATTGTTTTTTAAACAGTGAGAGGAAAAATAAAAGTTGAATGAGTATACCACTAATGGAGAAAATGGAAATTTTTACAGAACCAGTTTTTCTCCCCTTCCTATCTCCATTTGATTTCAATCAAAACATGCTATTGGTCATTTACTTAAAAACGTATGCACTATTCCTGGGCAGATACACTAGTTACTTTATGTACAATAAAGGAATGGGGAAAGAGAATAAAGGAAGAGAGAAAATTATAGTGGACATAGATTTACCAAATATTTGTGTTCTAATTGTGAATGTATTTTTTTCCTTGGGAGCACAGTTCTGGAGTAGAGTTGTAGGTTCTCTTTTTGGAAAACACCTCCAATCTGCTGCTGGAATATATCAATTGTATCTTCATTCTGTATTTCCAACTGTGCAGGTGTGTCTGTTTCATTGATTGCCTGCCCATGAAATTGGAATCTGATCTGCCTCATTGACCAACCCTTTGGTTCACAATAGGCTTTCATTAGTTTCCTAAGTGGTGTTTGCTTCTTAATCTTAAATTGCACCACTGAACCCTCTTGCCCTGCCACCTTCAAATTAATGTGGTCCTCGTTTTCAGTCTTGATTCCTTATTTAGGCTTCTTATCAGCCATGGTGAGTCTGAGGGTGTCCTCAGTTGCTACTTCACAAAAGTGGAATCAAGGTGGTCTGCACCAAGGAAATAGGGGGAGAAGTGGCAGCAGAAATAGGATGAGAAAGGAGGAGGAAGAAGAGAAAGAAGAAGAGACATAAATCTGCTTGTCCCTGAAGAACCCATTTGCTCATCTGTGAAAAGGGGTTGAGGATAGCTGTAGTAATGAAGAGACAACATACTCTTGGAGAAAGTTGTTCTTGGAGACAGGTCCTACTCTTGACATGCCTATTATTGACTGTAAGAATCCAGTATGATACAGATATCCTTTCTACATGGTAGTGGTGGTGAGGCAGAGTTAGGGATTCAGTGTTCCCATGATATGAAAAATCTCTCATAAAAATTCTTTGATCCTCCTTTTCTACCAGAAGAGAAGTCTGATCATAGTTTTGATCACAAAAAAAGGACCTATTGTATAATATTGTGAAGATATTGTGAAGATCAAAATAGATGTCTGTTGAAGTACTTTTGCCTACCTTAAAATATTATGTACATGTTTATATTTTAAAAAAAACCTTCTCCTGGGCCCACAGGGGCAGGGGTCCTGTGCCACTCCTTTCCTTATTAAGGGGCTCTCTGCTCTGTACCTAAGCATGTGGTTTGAACTGGATTTAATATTGAGTGAGTCTGACTTTTAATGGTAAAGGTTAAGTTTCCTTTTCTGGTCCTCTTCAGTTCCTTATTCACCCCCCTGGAGTCCTAGGATAACATCATTTATAGTTTAAGTTATGGCTCCTTTCTACACTTTCCCTAAAAAGCAAGGAATAGAAAAATATGCAATCTACATTATAAACTGAGTATGGGGCAGTAATTTATTTCCTTCACACAATAGAAATGCTAAACATGAAATAAAGGTCCACATTTGACAAAAACGAAACAGAACTCATTAATCCCAGTTGGGAATGTTAATACTTAAAACTCATTATGGTGTAAATCAGCTTACAGAACTGATAATTAGTTATTTTATATTTCACCTTGACTCTGTACTGTCCAAACAACGTTCTATACATGCTTGCTGGTAAAAAGATGAGGCTTTGCTAATTCTCTTTTGTGGCTACTTCCTCTAAGAGTGGAAGAAGGATCTTTGTATTTCTTCAATTGGTTTTAAGGTTGCCTCCAAGTATGGACATGTTTTTTTAAAATATATTTTATTCTCCCAATGACAGGTAATAGCAATTTTCTACATACATTTTCTGAAGTTATAATATCTAAATTGTCTCCCTCTGTTCTTTTCCTCCCCCTCTAGAGATGGTAAGCAATTTGATCTGGGTTACACACATATTATCTTGAAGAACATATTTCCATATTCTTTATTTTTGTAAAAGAACACGCATATAAAACCAAAATCCCCAAATTAAAACACAAATAAACTGAAGTGAAAAATATTACACTTTGATACGCATATGGACATGTCATTTTGAGGATTAGTGAATATTTGCCTAACATCAGGAAAAAAACAAATATAAAAGATGAAGCCCAAACTTGCCTAGATAGGACATATTCTTTAGATGTCATGAGTTCACAATAATATTCAAATTGGGCTAGGAGTGAGAAGGCAAGCTGCCTCTTCTTTCCCTCCCTCCCAAAAGTGGCTGGATATAGTCCTAACATCACTAGCAATCACAAAAGAAGAGTAGAGGTGATGACCAGCCCATATGAGCATGGGTTGGTCAATTTTAAACATCCAATGAATCATCAGCTCCTTTGGCTCCACAGTCAATGAGGGGACTCAAACATCTTAAAGAACAACCTCTTAACTGGAATTACACATGTCCATGAGCATCCTCCAAAGTTCTTATATGGTTATCAGGATCCAGGATGGTCTTTATTACACATAATAGTTGTTATAATGATGACTGAGTTGAGAAAACTCCATTTGTTGCCACAAACAATTCACTTATTTTGATTCTTTCTGGGTTGAATCTTGCATTGCCCCCAAGATGTTTTTTCTTTGTTAGTAAATCTGAGGAAAGGTGCCAGGAAATTCAGTATAGTACTGAGAAAATTAAAGTCAGCCTCCAAGACCTTGTCTTGCTCACTAAGGAAAAATACTTTAGTCATAGTGTGAGGGTTTACCAAAGGCAAAATGGGCTTGAAAAACACCACTGGTCTCTGAGTTGAAATGTTGTGCTCACAGTGAATATTTATTATCCAGTTCTCCAGCCTGGCCTCTGATAACAAATCTTTCTCTTCATGTCACCTTCTGGATTAGACCAGAATTAATTTCACAGTCAGGACCACCAGTAGCATATTTGACCTAGTAGTGGGCACTGCAGGCAATTCTATTTGGATTGAAATTTTAGGAATTCCCTTCACTGCCTTATTTTTTGTAGTGAAGGGGGGTATGTAGCAATAAGATCAAACTTGGAGACATGCCCATGATTGTCCTGTTCCTGACATTTGGGAAGATTTAATTCCATCTCTTTTATTTTTGCTATAATAGTTTTCAGTTACTTAGAACACAAACTACACTTATAGGCAAATGAAGTCATCTCACTAATCCACTATTATTTTACATAAAAGCATTTTCTAGATAACTGAAGCTTGCCCTTTTATATAGCAGTACAAATTTAACCATTTTAAATTATGGGCACATTTCTAAACTATATCATGTACTTTGCCTGAATCATAAATAAGATTATACCAAATGGAACTTAGCATGTTCATAATTCAGAATCATCAGCATAAACATGGGATGCCCTTGGAGGCAAGGTGAAATAGTGACAAGTATATTGGACACTGAAAGACTTTAGAACTCTAATGCGTTCACCATTCTTGATTTCAGAGATTTATAGGTAGAAGGGATGTCAGCAGTACCTTGCACCCCAACCCATAACCTTTAATCCAGTGACACTACCCTCTTGGCTGTTTCATAAACAAGATTCAACATTTCTTGATCCAGACATTTCTCTTGTAATCTCCCATGCCTAGAATATTATCGCTTCTCCACTCTGACTTCCTTTAAGTCCCAGCAAAAATTCTACCTCCTAAAGCAAGCCTTCCTTAACCCTTCTGAAATCTAGTGCCTTTCCTTGTTAATGATCTATATATCCTGTATATAGTTTGCTGTGTATATATTTGTTTGCATGTTGTATCCCTCATTAGATTGTAAACTCCTTGAGGACAGGATATTCTTTTGATTTTTTTTTATATTCCCAGGGCTTAGAACAGTACCTGTCACACAACAGACACTTAAGTGAATTGAATTAGTTTAATACAATCCCTCCAGATCTAAGGAGTTTAAGTGGCATACCTTAGTAAGACAAGTGATAAAGTTTGAATTCAATGAAGACCTCAGAATCTAAGTCAAATATTAATTCTACTGAATGTACTATATCTAGTCAGGTGGCACCAGAGAATAGACTTGAAAACCAGGCAGATTTGGGATAAATAGATCCTATTCTTCATTATGCTTAAGCTCCTCCCCTGATAGGACATTTGACTATTGGAGAGATATATTTTAGTTTTAACATAGAGATGAGGCTATTTGAGTTATCTTTAATTCTTTCCCACCAAATCAGCCTTCTCTCTGTTCCACAAATAGGAAACACTATGTCCTCTTTCCATATCTTAGCACAGGGGTCAGCAACGTATGGCTCTCAAGCCATATCTGGCTCTTTTGAGGGCCAGATATGGCTCTTTCTGCAGGAGCCATAAAGTCAATTTTTTTTTTCAGGCGCTGTTACAGGAGCGCACTGTGAGCACTGTACGGCTCTCACGAAATTACATTTTAAAAAATGTGGCGTTTATGGCTCTCACGGCCAAAAAGGTTGCAGATCCCTGTTGACTTAGCACTATCTCATATGCTTTGAATTTAATCCCTTCTTACCTCTTCAGAGTCCCTCTCTTTGATGCCATTCAAATGCTGTCTTCTACATAAAGGCTTTTCTGATGCCCCCAACTACTAAGGTCCTGCCATGATACACTTTATATTGAACTACTTGGTACATTTTTGTACAAAGCTTTGTATTTGTGCTATCTCTATTTATACATCTTCTCAGTAGAATGTGAGCTCCTTGCCAGTAGATTATTTTTTTCCTTTGTAGCTTTGTCTCTAGTATCTCAAAAAGTCCCTGAAACTTAACAGATATTTAATAAATATTTATTTATTAATTGATTGATTTCTATCTTCTATATCCAAGCTGTGATCAAATCCTTTCATTTTTTCTTTCATTATCTCTTGGATTCACTCTTTCATCTGTATTCCCACAGCTGCTATCTTAGGTCAGGCCCTTTTCACCTCCAGGTGAAAGGCATGTCAGTTCTATAGCCTCCTGACAGATCTCCTGGTATTCCTTCAATCTCTCATTGATCCAGTCCATCCTGTACATGCTGCCAACTTCCTGCCTTTTGCTAGAAAAAGTCGTATATTTCTTTTCTTAATACATAATTGTTTGTACTCACAGTTTGGATCCAAGAAGGCTGCTCTACTTGGTTAGAGAGTACACTCTGTGCATATATGTTCTTAAAAGTATAGCTCATGAGCCCCAAGGGGTGTGCTTCTCATTAATAGACAACCAGTAGACCCAATTAGCTCTTAGCAAAGACAAATGAAAAGATGGTCTAGTACACATGGTAGCTACAGAACATTCATCTATAAACCTGGGGCAAATTGTCTCCCTCCCTCCCTCCCTCCTTCCCTCACTCCCTCCTTTCCTCCCTCCCTTCCTTTCTTCCTCCTTCCCTTCCTTGCTTCCTTCCTTCCCTCCCTCCCTCCTTTCCTTCCT
>NC_058130.1:173814755-173920631 GCF_016433145.1 Gracilinanus agilis
TTCCTTCCTTCCTTCCTTCCTTCCTTCCTTCCTTCCTTCCTTCCTTCCTTCCTTCCTTCCTTCCTTCCTTCCTTCCTTCCTTCCATAAAAGGAGGTATGTTGTGAGAGTGGAGATGGATGACTTGTCTGGATTCTTTCTTTGGAAGGGTAAAGGAAAAGGTTCTAAAAGGGGAGTTGAAAAGATATAAAGAAAAAATGTGTTGACTTGACAATTTTGCCCCAATTTTGGTCTTGGTATCAGACAAATTCTTCATTTTTTAAGGAGCTGCAAGGTAATTCATAGAGGCTGCTGCTGATTTTTTAAAAGCTTAATTAGAAGTGGGACCACATTTTGTATTTCTTTCTTTTTTTTTTTAACCCTTACCTTCCATCTTGGAGTCAATACTGTGTGTTGGCTCCAAGGCAGAAGAGTGGTAAGGGTAGGCAATGGGGGTCAAGTGACTTGCCCAGGGTCACACAGCTGGGAAGTGTCTGAGGTCAGATTTGAACCTAGGACCTCCCATCTCTAGGCCTGGCTCTCAATCCACTGAGCTACCCAGCTGCCCCCAAGATTTTGTATTTCTGAGGCTTTTTTTCCCCAATGTCTTCATTGTCTTCTCTGAGCTAGAGGTGAAATTAGGTCATCTCTTAAAGAACTACAAGCTACCTTAGCATTTCCAGATACCCCAAAGCCATTTAAACTTCTTTCCTCTATTTAAATTAGAAGCAGTTAACTCATTGGCTGATCTTAATGCACAAATCAATTAATTTAACTGGTTTTAGTGCTGTTCTTACATGAACTGCTATTGTTTGGCTTTGTCTTTAAAGTCATCAAAATAAAAGTCATAAAAATACTGCACAAGCTGCTTTTAATTTTAAAAATCTACTTAATGTCCATTTGTTAGATGCACAGTATTGAGAGGATGACTTCGATAAGGAATAGTTTGCTTAGATGAAAATAATCTAAAATGTAGATGTGTCTGCAGTGATTAAGGCAATGTAAATTAATTAGCTAAGCTGAGCCTGAATCAGCCTCTTCAAATTAAACCTGCTTTTATTTCTCTTTCGTTTCTGAAATGTGTTCACCCTTGAAAGTGGGCATTCTAGTCCTTGCTTTCATTTTACATTTAAAATCACCTCATGGAACCCAGAAGTCTTGCTTTTCAATTGAGCTACATTCAAATAATTAGGCAGTTTGCACATTATGTGTACAAAATCCTAGTTTGTGTATATGGTGGGAGCTGTGGAGGGGGATTTCTCTAGAATCTTAAGTATGATGCCTGTCTTCAAGACAATTGCACTTGATGCAGAAATAATGCAAGAATATATGAAATGTTAATTAACATTTATGACAATAATGAGAGAGATATCTTAAAACACTACATGATTAATTGCCAATTGAATGGTCCATCAGCAAGGTTAAAATTTTCAGTAGGGTCAGATCTTTATGGATTAGAACAATTAGGAGAAGCTTCTTGGCGGATGAGGAAGACGAGGAGATGAACTTGTGAGTTTTGCAAAGAATGAAGAAATAGAAAAAATACTGGAATAGAATGAAGTATAGAAGGCTTCCGTTTGAGTCCCACCTCACTACCTCTGATCTTGATTGTAGAAATCACTCAGCCTTTCTGTACCTGTTTCTTTATATACAAAATGAAGGGGCTGGAATACATTATTTCTAATTCTTTCTATATCAAAACCTCATGATGCTAAACCAGGGCATCTGAGTTCTCTTTGCCACTTTATGTCTATGTTTTGTATACTTATGCTAAATGATTAATCTTACTTAATAGCTTCCTTATTTGTAAAAAGATAAGGTTTTACTAGATTGATAACAGATGGGCAAACAGTAATGTGCTGATATGAAGGAAATCATAAAAGAATTAGAAGAAGGCTTCTAGGACATTGGTTAGAGTTTCATTGTTAAAAAAATGGTATTTCTTATCAGTTCCAGGAGGGAGGTATCAAGGGCAGGAATCATGAATCATGTAACCATGGAAAAATATTCTAAAAAAAAAAGTGAAACAAGATAATCACCAAAAAACTTGGTGATATTCATAGGAAGAGATGCAAAGTGAAGTGAGAAGAACCAGGAAAGCATCGTACACAGTAACAACAATGAAGTATGATGATTAACTATGAATCAACTTTATTAAACAAAGAAGGATCCAGGACAACTCATGATGAAAAAGGATATTCACTATCATAAAATTAACAGAGTCCAAATGCAGATTGAAACAACATTCTTTACTTGCTTCCACTAGAAAAAATTCATGGAGGCATAAATATGTGTCTTGTTTCACAACATGGCAGACTTGGAAATATGTACCAAATGATAACCTGCCTTCTTGGGGATAGAGAAAGGGTCAGAGAGAGGGAGAAAACATGGACTGATTGTAAAATGTCATAAAATAAACATTGAAAATTATATCAAGGGACAGCTGGGTAGCTCAGTGGATTGAGAGTCAGGCCTAGAGACGGGAGGTCCTAGGTTCAAATCTGGCCTCAGACACTTCCCAGCTGTGTGACCTTGGGCAAGTCACTTAACCCCCACTGCCCACCCTTGCCACTCTTCCACCTAGGAGCCAATACACAGAAGTTAAGGGTTTAAAAAAATTTTTTTTTAAAATTATATCGACATATAATCTGGAAAGATAAAATCTTAAATAAAAAAGAAAAAAACATTCAAAAAATAAAATCAAAAACAAAAACAAATGGTGACTTAGAAGTATCTCTTGATTTCAAGTCAAAAGACCTAAATTCAAATCACATCTCTTCCATGTAACTCTTTGAACTTCAGAAAGTCCTTTGCTATATTGGTCTCATTTTTCCTTAAGTAAATATGTTTTTATTTTTTAAAGGAGAAGGAAAACCCTCTACAATCTCTTTCAGCCCTAAGACTTGATCTTTTGGATAAGAATCACAAGGAATAAGGAGGTATGAATGAGTGGTGATGTGTACCAGAGGAGAGAGTGCCCCCCCCCACATTGTTGAGATTATTGTTCTGTGAAAAGAACTAGTAATCCAATTAGGATTTCATCAGTTCTAACATTTTATGAATTTAGGATTCTAAGAGTTTGTAAGATTTCAATAGTTTAGAGAAGAGCCAGCTAGCTAGGAGGACTGATCATTCATTCAATCAATTATTTACTATATTCCTGCCATGTCCCAGGCACTTTGCTAGGAGCCATTGATAAAAGGGCAAAAATAAAATTCCTTTTTCTTAAGGAACTTAAATTCTAGCTAGGGAGAAACAAAAAGTGCATGTACAAATATGTATGTGTATAAATACATATATGAGTATATACACATATGTAAACATGCACATATACACTATACATATATTATATTACACATGGAATAAATACAAAGAGAATAAATATAAATTAGTTAAATTTAAGGGACTTTGGGAGAGAGGATGCTCTTAGGAGAATCAGAAAAAGCTTTAAGTAGAATATGGTACTTGAACTAGGTATTGAAGGAAAAAAAGGGATTCTCTGAGGTGAGAAGGAAGAAGTGCTTTCCAGGTAGAGTAGATGTAAAGTATAAGTGTGGAGGTGAGAGATGGAGTGCTATGTATGGAGCAAAGAGAATAGTTTAGCTAGATTGCAGAAAGTGGGAACAAAGACAGAAGTACAAATATGGAATATTGGTTCAGGAATCATAGAATCTTAGATCTTCTTGGAAGCTTAGAGGTCATCTTTTAGAATTCAGTTATCTTAAAATAAAGCAGCCGAGACCTGGAGATGTTTAATAATTTGCTCAGCCTCACAAGGTACTAAGAATCTTTATTACTATAAAAAGAGAGAGAGAGGAAAAGTGTGAGAAATTTTGGTAATATAAAAAGAAAGATATTAATAAAACTTTTTTTTTAAAAAAGTGAATGCACTAAAAAGATTCATTATTTCCGATTTGAAGAATGCCTTGTCAGTGATCATAGATATTTTTGGAGTCAGAAGGAAGCTTGTAGGAAATTTTACCTAACCTCTTTAATTTATATATAAAGAAACGGAAACTCTGAAATGCAAGATGGCTTTGCCCCAAATGATACAATTAGACAGTGGTGGATCTGGGACTAGAACCCAAGTTTCTATACTTTTTAGTTTGGTCTTTTAATCATCTCTCTTTTTTAAAAACAGGATTCATGATTTCATTGGTAAAAGGACCTCCTGTGGAAGAAATGTCTTTTACCCATGAATATTGTCCCCTTTTCTGCAACTTAACCTCTTTGAAGAGAGAGATGAGCAGACACCAAAGGACTTGTCCAGAGTCACACAATCAGGATGTTTCATAGGTGGGACTTTAACCAAAGCCTTCCTGATTTTAAGAGGTTCACTGTTGCCCCATTTGCTTTTCATTCTTTTATTTTTTTTTAAACACTTACTTTCTACTTTAGAATCAGTACTATATATTGGGTGTAAAGGCGAAGAGGGCCAAAGGTTAGGCAACAGGAGTTAAGTGATTTGCTCAGTTACACAGCCAGGAAATAGCTGAGATCAGATTTGAACCCAGGACCTCCCATCTCTGGGCTTTGTTCTCAATCCACTGAGCCATCTAACTGCCCCTTCTCCATTCATTCTTGCTAATATTATTTTTTGCCTTAATCTTATGTTGTAATGGCCTGCATGTCCATAGTAGTCCATATTCCCTTCTTCCTTTCATAGTAGGAAGAATAAAGTTTATAAAGCCAAAGATCCATCTCCTTTGTGGAAAAAAATATAGATGAGCCTTATTGTCAGGGCTAGTCCTTGACTTTGGTCCCCATTATCCAGAAAGAGGGCTTTGTTATCTACTAAAGAGATTTCATAATTTAACCAATAGAGAGGGAAAAGTAGGACTTAGAGGGGATCAGGATTGGTTTCCTCATGACCCTGAAATCACACTGCCTATTTGACCTTCTCATACAACACCTACTTTGTCATTAAATTACAATGATACGGCATTTCGAATCCTGGCTAAGAGTGTGTGTTTGTGTCTTCCTGGGGAATAACAGGCTTGTGGCAGAGCTTCCTAACACAGAGGGATGTGGGAGCAATAAATGTCCACATAGGCAGCAAACCTGCTTTACAGCCACCATCAGCAGAGGCAGTGAAAAAGAGAGAGAGAGAGAGAGAGAGAGAGAGAGAGAGAGAGAGAGAGAGAGAGAATGAGAATGAGAATGCTTGCAAGTGTCAAGTGCTGCTTGCTTCCACCCCGCCTCCAAATGGTATCAGTCCCTGAAAGCATCCAGCCGAGGGTGGGCCAGACAACACTGCCAGCAGGGAGAACAGGGCCAGATATGAAAACTGAGTGTAATACAATATAAAATTCTAAGCCTTAAAAAAACCCATCCCATATAAAAGAAGCCAGTGGAAAGAGAAACATTAAATTCATATGGATGAAATAGTGCTGCTGGGGAAGGACTCTGACTTCTAGAGGGACATGGTTAGTGTCTAGAATGTGCCTGTTTGTAAGGTGCTGAATTTCATATAATAAGACAGTGTTTTCAAATTCTTGAGCAGTCATTTGTTCTGTCATATTCCTAAGAGTAGAGATTGATTTTGCTGAACCATCTGCAATACCTCCTCCCTCCATGCCATCCCACCCTTTGAGAGGGTTGGCACAAAACTATGAGGCAGCTGTCTGGGTAAGGAATAAAAGCTAACCAGCCTACCCGGGGAGCAAAACAATGGTCATGTGTCAGTCAGTCAGTCAACTGGCATTTATTAAGCACCTACTATGTGCCAGATGTTGTGCTAAGCTCTGGTAATGCAAAGAAAGCCCCCAAAACAAAAATCCCTGCTCTTAAGGAGTTCATAATGTAGTGGAGAAAATGAGAAAATATGCCGATTCAGTCACCTGATCTAATGAAATTATATATGTCCAATCATCTCTCTGATCATTCTCTCTTTTTTAAACTTTTTTACATTAAAAAAATCTTAAAATTTTTAAAATTAATTTCTTTAGAATTGATACTAAGTGTAGATTCTAAGGCAGAAGAGTGATAAAGACTAGTCAATTGGAGTTAAATAAGTTGCCCAGGGCCACATAGCTAGGAAGCATCTGAGGTCAAATTTGAACCCAGGTCCTTCTGACTATAAGTTTGGTTCTCTATCTGCCATACTACCTAGCTGCCCCCATTCTTTTCTCTAAGAGGTGATGATATTGCTTGGAGGGTGTATGGTTTTCACAGATGCCAGCTTAATTGCTTCGAATGAGTTCTTAGAGTTGTAAGGGACCTGAGCAATCACCTGGTTGAAGTCCTCTCCTTCCTTCCTTTATTTTATTTTTTAAATTCTTACTTTCTATGTTGGGATCAATATTGAGTACTGAGTTCAAAGGTAGAAGATTGGTAAGGACTAGGCAATTTCAGTTAATGACTTGCCCAAGTCATACAGCTAGGGTGAGTCTGAGAGCAGATTTGAACCCAAGACTTGTCATCTCTAGGCTTGGCTCTCCATCCATTGAGCTACGTATCTGCCCCTAAAAGAATATTCTTTTTTAAATTTTATTTTATTTTTACTTAGAATATTTTTTCATGGTTACATGATTCATGATTTTTCTCATCCCTCTTCCTTACCCCCTCCTCTTGGAGCTGATGAGCAATTCCATTGGGTTATACATGTATTATTGTTCAGAACTTATTTCCATATTATTCCTATTTGCATAGAGTGATCCTTTAACATCAATACCTTAATCACATCCCCATCAAACCATCTGATCAATCATATGTTCTTATTCTGCATTTCTACTCCCACGCTTCTTTCTTTGGATGTAGATAGCATTCTTTCTCAGAAGTTCCCAAGAATTGTCCTGGATCATTGCATTGCTGCTAGTAGAGAAGTCTGTTACATTTGATTGTGCCATCAGTCTCTGGTTACAATGTTCTGGTTCTGCTCCTTTTGCTCTGCATCAATTCCAGGAAGTCTTTCCAGTTCACATGTAATCCCTCCATTTCTTTATTCCTTTCAGTACAATAATATTCCATCACCAACATATACCACAATTTATCGAGCCATTCCCCAATTGATGGACACCCTCTCATTTTCCAATTTTTTGCCACCAGAAAAAGTGCAGCTATAAACATTTTTGTACAGGTCTTTTTCCTTTGGGGTACCAACCCAGCAGTGGTATGGCTGAATCAAACGGTAGACATTCTTTTAAAGCTCTTTGTGCAAAATTCCAAATTGCCTTCCAGAATGGTTGGACCAATTCACAACTCCACATGTTGTAAGTTGGTACCTCAGTGTTGTTTTATTTTGCATTTCTCTAATCAGGAGGGATTTAGAACACTTTTTCATGTGCTTATTGATAGTTTTGATTTCATCATGTGAAAACTGCCTATTCATGTCCCTTGACCATTTGTTGATTGGGGAATGGCTTGATTTTTTTTTTGTAAATTTGACTTAGTTTCTTATATATTTTGGAAATTAAACATTTGTCATAGAGTTTCTTTATAAAACATGTTTTACCAGTTTGTTGTTTTCCTTCTAATTTTTGTTGCATTGGTTTTGTTTTTATAAAACCTCTTTAATTTGATGTAATCATAGTCATTCATTTTACATTTTGTAATGTTCTCTATCTCTTGCTTGGTCTTAAATTCCTTCCTTTCCCACAGATCTGACAGATATGCTATTCTATGTTCACCTAACTTATTTATGAAAGCATATTCTTCTAATGTAGAACCAAAGCTCCTTTTCATAGTTAGCAAAATCAGTGGCTTTTAGATTTGGTTTCCAGAGAGGTGAAGTGTAGAAGGAGGATAATTCCATGATGAGATCTGTAAGTTGAGAACTGGAGGTCAGAATGACAAACTAAGTGTAATGCTCGCAAGTGAAAGTCTGGGCTACAAAAAGAAAGCAGGTGCAGAATCCTAGCTAAATTCATTGTAGGCTTCAATCAAAGCCTATCATCAATCTCCCTTGGGCAGAGTTGGGAATGGGGAAGCAGAGAACTAGAAACTTAAGATATACCATCAGTCAATAAGCATTTATGAAGAATCCATCACTAGGTACAATTCTGGGTGCTGGAGATATAATTACAGTGGTAGAAAAGATGTTTTAAATTATTTGTAAAAAATTGAATGTTTTTAAGGAGCCATAGCCAAGATAACTATGTATACCTACTTTTATGAATCATTTCCTGTATAATATCTCTGGGTTTGGATAAGATTTGTGATTTATGTATCTGTGACACAATGGATAGAGTTCTGGACTTGGAATCAAGGAAAAATGAGTTCGTCTTGCCTCAAACACTTGCTGACTGGGTGATTAGAAGCAATTTATCCGATCTCTCCAAGCCTGTTTCCTTAAATGTAAAAAAAGAGGATAATAAAAACTTCTACCTCACAGGTTCATTATGAGGATGAAATGAGATAATATCAATAAAATGATTCTCAATCTTTGATGCAATGTCTAAGTGTTAACAACTACTATTACTTGCCAGTGGAGCAATTATGTGGTATAGTGGGTAGAATGCTGTACCTGGAGTCAGGAGGATTCATCTTACTGGGTTCAATTCCAGCCTCAGATATTTGTTGGCTGTGTGACTCTAGGCAAGTCACTTGACCCTGTTTGCCTCAGTTTCCTCATATGTAAAATGATCTGGAGAAGAAAATGGCAAACCATTTCAACATATTTGCCAAGAAAAAACAAATAGGGTCATGAAGAATTGGACACTACTGAAAAATGTTTGAATAACAACAAAGATTACTTGCCAAGGGTTACCCAGCTAATAGATTTCAGATATGGGACTTGAGCATAAGTCTTCCTGGTTCTGAGGTCTGTAACATTTTTTCTAAATTAGATTAAATTGCAATTGATCGATATTTAGTAAAATAAAAATGCAATAGAACTTAATGTCCAGATGTATTTTTCTAAGTCGATAATGTTGCCCAAAGCGATCCTTATGTATGATTCAACGGCTCTTTTTTCTATTGGAGTTTGACTTTAACTCATCATCTACCACAGCTTTGTGCTTTTCATGATACTTCATTTGTATATGGAAACACTAAATCAGCTTTTTTTCTGGGATTTCCCATTTTGGGATATCTAAGAGATTGCAGACAAAAATAGCTCCATTGACTTTCAGAGCAATGGGGCTCAAAATACATTCTGGGGACAATTGGTGGTACATAGCCATTCTCCAAATGTTCTGCAGGCAGGGCAATTATGGAATGCTATTAATTGATTGGCTAAAATGAGCATGAACTAGGATTTAGGAAGCCTGGGTTTCAGGTTCAGTCCTGCCACTGTGGGATAAGCCGTTTGGGTTTTGGTTTCCACATCTAAAAAATGAGGGGGGGTTGTATTAGATAATAGCATTGGTTCTTAGATTCTCTGATCCATGAACTCAAATTCACTTAACATTTACAAAATACTTTCCTTGTCACAAACAAGAGTGGAAGGTGGTACCCCTGTCCCCTCCCTTGATTTACTACCCTTTCTACCCCCTCCCTTGTTGTTCCCATATTTTTATTTTTAAGTCCTCATGAATTCCCTCTCCCTTCTCCTTCCCTTTCTTTTTTGACCTCCTTACTCCTCTGCTCCCCTTGTTTTATCCCTTCTGACTTTCTCAGTAGGGTTAGATTGAGTTCTATATCTCAATGGATATAGCTACTCTTCCCTCTCAGGGTTAATTTCACTGAGAGTAAGGTTTACATATTAACTCTTAATGCTCTCTTCTTCTCTTTCTTATAATAGTATTCATCCCCTCCCCTTCCCATGCCCTCTTTGTGTGTAATAGAATATTCTATTTTTCTTATTCATTCAAGTTTCTCTTGGTGTCCTCTACTATTCACCCCCCTCTTTCCCAACAACCCCCTTATCGTCTTAGATCATTTAGTACTCCAGCCTCTCCCTGTGAACAATTCTCTAATTACTATAATAGTGGATACTATAATAGTGAATAGAGTTCACTACAGAGAATTACACATAACATTTCTCCACATAGGAATACAAATAATTAGATCTTATTGAAGCCCTTAAAGAGGCAACTTTAAAAATAAGAGTTTTCTTTCCCCTCTGTTTCTTATTTACCTTTTCATGTTTTTTTTGGTTTTTGTGATTGGATATTGAACTTTCCATTTAGTCCTGGTCTTTTCTGTGCAAATACTTGGAAATCTTCTATCTTGTTGAATGCCCATACTTTTCCTTGGGAAGTATATAGTCAGTTTTGATGGGTAGGTGATCCTTGGTTGTAGACCCAGTTCTCTTGCCTTTCTGAATATCATATTCCAAGCCTTGTGGTCTTGTAGTGTGGAGGCTGCCAGATCCTGTGTGATCCTGATTGGTGCTCCTTGATATCTGAATTGTCTCTTTCTGGCTTCTTGTAAATTTTTTCCTTTTACTTGGAAGCTCTTGAATTTGGCTATTATATTCCTGGGGGTTGTCTTTTCAGGGTTAAGTGTAGAGGGCGATCTATAGATCCTTTCAATGTCTATATTGCCTTCTTGTTGTAGAACTTCAGGGCAATTTTGCTGAATAAATTCCTTTAGTATAGAGTCCAAATTTCTATTAATTTCTGCTTTTTCAGGGAGACCAATGATTCTCAGATTATCTCTTCTAGACCTGTTTTCTTGGTCTGTCAATTTCTCAGTGAGACATTTCATCAGTCTTTTGACTTTACTTTATTTGTTCTAGTTGTCTTGAGAGATCATTGGCTTCTACTTGCCCAATTCTTGTCTTTAGAGACTGGTTTTCTGCTATATTCTTTTGATTTCCCTTTTTGATTTGGTCTATCCTCTTTTCCAGCTGTTCGGTTTTGGACTCCAATTTGCATATTAATTCTTTTGATTTGGGGGCATCTTTTTATAAATGCCCAATTCTAGCCTTTAGAGACTGGTTTTTGACTATAATCTTTTGGTTTTCCTTTTGAATGTGGTCTGTTTGGTTCTTCAAGGCTTCCAGCTAGTCATTTCTGGTCTTCAATTTGCTTATCAATTCATTTGATTTCTGAGCCTCACTATCTAATTGCAAAATTCTGCCTTTTAAACTTTTATTTTCTTGCAAGTTCTCTACCATCTTTCTCATAATCTCAGATTTGACCTCTTCAAGAGCTTGTGACCAGTTTTCATTTTTTTGGGAAGATTTAGATATGATTACTTGTTTGTTCTCCTCTGCTGTTTGCTCTGTTGTCTGGATTTTTTCTGTGTGAAAGTTGTTGAGTGTTAAGGATTTCTTCTTGATCTTTCTCTTCTGGGGTTCTTGTCTATGGCTTGCCGTTGTAAGCCAAGTGCCCTCTCAGCTTTATCCTCATACCCAGGGTCTGTCTGTGCTCTTTGGGCTCCTGAGGTCTCAGGTCTAGTTGTTCTCAGGGTAAAGCCTCCTGGTGGTCCCCTTACTTGTTCCTCTGCCCAAAGCTCCTTTAACAGTCTCAGGGCACTGCTTCCACAGTCATGCACCCCTCTGCACTGGGTCCCTACCCAAGGTCCGTGACTGTGCTCAGGATCCGTGTCTGCAGCTGTGACCGCACCTCTGCTCAGGGTCTGTGTTCAAAGTCTGCACGTTCTTTAGCCTCTTGGGGTCTTAAGTCTTGCTGCTCTCAGGAGCAGGGCCTGGTGACCCCAGGTAGCAGTCAAGGGCTTAATAGGTGTCCCAAATTCGCTCTGACTCTTTTGTGCTGCCTTTGGCATTGTAGGTGGTGTGTGTGGAGTGGGGATTGCTCAGCTCGTGTTTTAGTGAGAACTGTTTCACTCCTTTATAGCTTGGAAATGTTCCAATCCCACGTACCTTCAATGCTGCGCCTTGTTGTGTGGTCCCTTTGTTCACCTGGATTTGTTTTTATGTCTTCTTGAGGAGTCCTGTATGTGTGGGTTAGGAGAGGTTAAGCAAGCTGCTTCTACTCCGCCACCATCTTAAACGGAAGTCCTGATTTTTTTTTTTAATGGATCTGTGATCTCACTGACATGGACACTCTACCTAATGGTACAGTTCTTAGTCACAGTACGCATTCTCTTCCCCTGTGTACTATATGAAATCTTGTTTATATTTTTCCACAAATTCTCCATAGTTAGTTCATTAAATGTTTTAGATCTCTTCTATTTGTCTTCACATTGCTTGGATAACAACAGAGCACAGAGGCTGCCCAGTGGTTAATCATTACTCTTACTATACAGTATAACCTTCTTTTGTAATCCTACTTGTACTTCTTTGTTAATGTGCTATAGACCAATTACATCCACCATACAACTCTCCTTTGTCCTTTGACTAATCTACAACTCAAGTTCTTTGACTCACAACTAATATTAAATTACTTATTAGCCATATAATGTCACCAGAAGAATATTAACATTAAGAAGGTTGACTTTTTAAGGAGAAGCTTAGGGTCATTAAGAGAACTGTGGAATTTACAAAAGGCAACACATCTATTATCCTACTGTCCATCTAGTTTCTCTTTAAGACATACGTGTTTAATGAATCAACTCTACAGAGTGTCTGCTCAATTGTATATCACAATCTGGTCTATAAGCAATCTTTGTCTACTTGTTTTTTTCCAATACACAAAGAGTGATATCCCATGAATGGGCTAGATGTCCTTTGAGTTCCTTTCAAACTCTAGGATTTTGTGAGTAATTATGGATCTCATTTATAAGATTCTGCAGTGTTCTGAGGCTCAAGTACATCATCTACAAATAGGACCATCTGGAGGACCTCAGCACTTATAGAGTTCTTATAAAGGTAAATTCTACCAGCATTACTGTTTTCTTTTTTTCCCCAGAAATGAAACTGAGCTTCAACAAATTAGTGGTATACTCCAGGTAACACAAAAGACAAATATTAGAACCAAATTTCAACCTAGATCTTCTGCCCCTTTGATTAGTGCTCTCTTAATCAATTAACTAAGCATTTATTAAGGGACTACTCTGTACCAAGCATTTTGCTAAACTCTGTGATTATAATCTCTAGTATGTTAGGTTGCATACTATGAAAATATTCAGAATACATATGCATATATATACATGCATATTTCTATCAAATAATTTAAGTAATTTATTTTAAATGAAATAATTTAAAGTTTGATTTGTTTTATTTTAACGTAGCAAGAGAGATTGAGTAGAGGAGATAAATCATGAGATGTTTTCTCCCTGCCATTAATGATATATGGTCTGAAAGGATTTGGTAACTATAACTATAGAAGTATAAGACCCTTATACTATTGCTTAGGCTACATGGTCAAGGTATTTAATAAATATCAGCACAAACAGTGCTGTCCTTTGTTGATAACGGTTCTTTTTTCAAGACTTGCTCAAGTGAATTTCCTCCAAGAGTCCTTTCTCAATTCCCCCAGTTTTTTTAGTGTACCCTTTCAAAATTACTTTGAATTTATTTGTATCTATTTTATATCAATGTATCTGTACATGTGTCCACCTCCACTCTTCTCCCTGAATGTAAGTTCCTTAAAATCATACTGGTTTTGGATCTCAGTTCATAGCATGGTGCCTAGTACATAGGAGATATTTAATAAATTTTAATTTATTAATGATAATAGAGAAAATAGGAAGATTGAGACCAGTAATTGAGAACAGAAGGGACTGGGGAAGAAGTGAGTGGGGTATAGTTGTGGATTAGGAAAATCCCTTTATCTTTTGTCTAAGAATTGTTTCTCAACTCCATAAACTATTATTTAGATTTTTGGCATGTTCATCTCTTTCCTCAAAATGTGCTTACAGGTGCCTGGCAGGGCTATGGCTATAATAGATTTCAAGCTGTGTTTAGTCAGGTGTGGCATGCCAGGCGCAATCACATAGCTTGGACACTCTAGAATCTCATGTAGCCAAATGGTGCTTGATTTTTTGACAGGATGTTTTAGCTGTTAGTGGTTAAACTTCAGGGAGTGTTTTGTTTTTCTTATTTGCTTTAGGAGCCATCACTCTAAGCAATGTCATTACTCAGAAGGATTTTATTTTGGACAAATGACTGTGCCAACTTCTTTAGCTCAAGGGCATCCTAGTCCAATGTACCATATCTTTTTATTGGACATTCAAAGACCAATGAAATGACTTGTTGATAAAAAACTATTTATCTTACATTTTTCTCTGGGATCCCTTGTTGCTGATGCCTAGAACTTGCCCTCATATTTCTCTCACCCTCCTTTTTATTATAATTATTAATCCAACCCTCTCTCCCTTCCTGCCTCATCCTGCCTACCCTATCCAGACTCATGGCATTTCTATCTTTATATCTATAGCACTTAGCACTGGACATTGAACTCAGTAGGATGTTCTGTGTAATGAATGAACAAATGAGAGCAGTGCACATTAATGTTTGCATCAAAGTGATTTTCCTGAAGTTCAGATCTAATCATGTCACCCAATTGCTCAATGAACTCTATTGTTTCCTTGTCTCTGGAATCAGATACAAACTCTTCTGTTTGGCATTTTAATCTCTTCACAGCCTTCCCACCTTTCCAGGATTCTTACACATTACTTTACCATTTCATTGACTTCTCCACCACATGTTACATGCCTCAAATGCATTCCATCCTCAACCTCTGCCTCTTGGAGTGTTTAGATTCCTTCAAGGTTCACTTGAAGTACCACCTACTATGTGAAATCTTCCCTGATGTGGACCTCCTCACCTAGTGAAACTCCATTTTCATCCTGTCTTTTATTTTGTATAATTTATGATAGAGCTTTATCAGATGTCAAAGATATATCCTGAGCCATCACTAGTCCCTTTGACTTTTGTCTTGGCACTGGACTTGGATGACTGGAAGAGAGAACGAGGCTCATCACTTTGTGTAACTCTGCCTCACTTAAATCCATTTCATGTGTAAGCACAAGATGCCCTTGTGATGTCATTGGGTCTCTTCAAAAACAAAGGCTAAACAAGTTGTGATATGTGTGTAAAGTAATACTATTGTACCATAAAAAATAGCAAACAAGATCAGAAAAAGCCTGAAAGACTAACATGAAGAGATGAAAAGTGAAGTGAGTAGAACTAGGAGAATGTTGCATGCAGTTAAGAATAATGTATGATAATCAACTATAAAGGGCTTAGCTATTTTTTTAAACCCTTAACTTCTGTGTATTGGCTCCTAGGTGGAAGAGTGGTAAGGGTGGGCAATGGGGGGTCAAGTGACTTGCCCAGGGTCACACAGCTGGGAAGTGTCTGAGGCTGGATTTGAACCTAGGACCTGACTCTCAATCCACTGAGCTACCCAGCTGCCCCAAACTTAGCTATTTTCAACAAGGCAAGGATACAGCACAACTACAAGGGACTCATGAAAAAAAGAATATCCTCTATCATAGAAGGAACAGAAGGAGTTTGAATACAGATTGAACATATCATTCTTCACTTGTTTCCTCTCTGAATTTTTCTCCAATGTAAGCAATATATATCTTGTTTCACAACATGATAAGCAGGGAAATATATATTATTTTATGTATAGTCTGCATCATATTCCCTTCCTTTTTGTTATTACCTGCCTTCTTGGTGAGGGGTAGGAAGGAAGGGAGAAAAAAGAATGAGATATAGATTTTTTTTTAAACCCTTAACTTCTGTGTTTTGGCTCCTAGGTGGAAAAGTGGTAAGGGTAGGCAATGGGGGCCAAGTGACTTGCCCAGGGTCACACAGCTGGGAAGTGTCTGAGGCCGGATTCGAACCTAGGACCTCCCGTCTCTAGGCCTGACTCTCAATCCACTGAGCTACCCAGCTGCCCCCAAGATATAGATTTTTATATATAACTAATGTGAGAATTTGTTTCTCTTAGATAAGCATATTTTCTATAAGTCGATACATATTTATAACAAATAATATTTATTATATTATCGTTGTCATATATCATGTTATATGTAAAAATGGAAATAAAAAACAAGTAGAAAAAAAGAAAAAGAATCATTAGACAAATAGAAAACAAAAGATAAACTACAATATATTTTATATATGTGCAGTCATCCCTCACTATAACCTGGTTCACTTATTGAGGCTTCACTGTATAGCAGGTTTAAAAAAATCTAATTCTGTCTGGCAGAGTTACACTTATCACAGCACACTATTGGCTGATGGAATGACCTCAGCTCTGTGTTCTGTATTTTGGGCACTGATTGGCTCAGTGACTGTAGGTTAATAAGAGTGTGGAAAAGGTTTATAGGAGAGTGGGAAGGGTTTATAAAGCCTTAATATATATATATATATCTGTATATATATATGTATATGTAAATAATAAAATAAATATAACATGGTTACTTTGTGGACTTACCCTGTGGGTCTCTGGAATGTACCTCCTGCGACAGGTGAGGGATCACTGTATATTGATAGGTAGATAAATAGTTAGCTAGCTAGAGATGATCATCTTATCTCCCCTGTTAGAATTTCAGCCAGAAAGAGCAGGTAGTGCTTTATTTTTAGCTTTGTATCTCTGGATTTTATTGTAATTATTGATAGTCAGCAATCACTTAACAAATGCTGATTGAGTGATGACTAATGTCTTGGTTTTTATTGTATGGATAAGATATGCTTTCTAACGTTTCATTCTGAAGGTCAGAAATTTAATAGAAGCATTAACTAATTGATAGTAATTGATTAGTCAAGGAAAAAGAAAAAGGGCTAACGTGAGATTTCAGATTTCTCCATTAATGGGCTCCAATTTTCTTCTCTAGAGAAGCTAAACTACAAATGAATTGCTTTGGCATGATGAAATATACTGGTGATGGGATGTGCCGAAGGATTGACTTTCTTGGATGCATGGTGTCTCCTCCATGCGTATCCAACAGACAATACTTTGGATGGCATTTAGGGCAGGGACCGATCACCCAGTGGTTTCACCATGAACATTCTAAAACTGTCAAAAAAAGCCTTTTGAATTTATGCTTTTAGTTTGCAGCCAACTGGCAGAGAAGTCTGTTAAGATTACATAAGCCCATCTGCATGGCGCTTGTGCACTTCAGTCTACTGGGGGAAACATGCAAACATACAAGGTGATTAATGAGGCACAGTGAACAGTCTGACTCACCGACCACTTTCTATTTATTGGTCCTCTTCATCTGGGAGCCAGGTACCAGCCTAATTGATTTTTTTTTCTATTCCTCAATTTATATTTGGTGCCTTAAGTAGTGGGAGAACAGGTCAGAGCACAGAAAGACTAGCGGAAGAGCTTGTTCTGAGTGTCTCCCCTCCCCAAGTTTGCAGCTCCCAGCTCCTTAGGCGTTAGAGCTCCTTAACAATATGTACTTTACCAATAATAATGCTACACTGATGCCTTTGGAAATTCCCTGAATTACTTTTCCGTTTACTATGGTAATAAGCCTTCAGAAATATAATTGAATTTCAGATATTAAATACTGCAAGTGCTATCATTTAGGTTGTGATGAAAATGTGCATTATTGTGTTTGAAACTTTCTGAAAAGAAATTAGAGAACAAGACAAGACTTTTTTAAACCTGTGATGTAGTCTTTATGTGGAATAACTCAATCTCTCTTATGTGGTGGACAATACTGTATGGAATGGTGAGCCAGTGTTATCTTGAATGACAAGATGTAGCTCTCAAGTTTAGAGCACTGCAGGAATCTGGCATCTTGATAAAATTTAGGTTCTTTCATTTCCTTCAGTCAGTATTTACTGAGCATCTGCTAGGTGCCCAGCACACTGTTGGGCACCATCAGGGATACAAGAGTAGACGGCCCCTGTCCTCAAGATGTTTACAGTAACAGTTCATTTTCCTCAGGGATAAGATGAAACAAAACAGCGACAAGTAGTGGAGAGAGGCTAGCCTTGGAGTCATGAAACCCTGGTTTTAAGTCCTGATTCCAATTCATATTAGTCAGCTAACCATGGGCATGTTATTTAAACTCAGTGTCCTAGTCAACTCTTTAAGACTACAAATTATAGTTAAGTTGTCTAATTGTATAAGTAGAGGAATTTTTCACTGAAATTACCCTATACTGAAGGAAGTACAGGTCTGCAGAAAGACTGGAAGGAAGGAAAGAAGACAAGGAGGGAGGGAGAAAGAGAGAAAGTTAGAGAAGGGGAAGGAAGAAAGAAACAATATTTATGAAGAGAAACATGTTTTAGATAAATTTATAAGATAGGGTCTAGAATCAAGAAAACCTAGGTTTGAGTTGTTTTAACCTGGTGACCCAATTCAAGCCACCATCTCTGTGTTTCAGGGAACTCCTTAGGATTTGTCTCCTGAAGAGTAGGAGATCTATGTGGTTGATTGAGGGAATTTCCTCAAGGAGAAATCCTTAGGTTGATGAAAACACTTGAGTAACAGATAGATAAGAAAGAATAATTTGTAGAGTGGCCCCTACCCAGTTTAATGTAAGTATTTATTCCCCTTAGGATTTTCCTAAAAACCTATTCTATCACTTGTGTCTATTCAGTTTACCTAACCTATCAGTCTTTTAAAATTTCTATTCTGTGCGCCTAGCACAGTGGTAGGCATATAATGAGTGTTTCTTGAATTGAAAATTAGACAAGCCTGGCAGTATTTGCTCTCCACAGCGCCAACCTATACCCCTTTCTCTTCTATGTGCTTTTGAACAAATTCTTATCACATATGTTGCATGTGAAGGCAATCCACAACATGCGTTTAATACTCTCCTTAAAGCCAAACCTTTGAATTTTGGTCATTAATTCTATCAGTCATGGTGGAGGTCACTTAAAGAACTATAAGTAATCCCTAAGAAAAATGGCCATTTGAAGTGATGCAGTAAATCACAATGCATTATCACATCCTGGGATACTTTTGAAAAAGAACTAACAAAGACATTTAGTACAGATTAGGGAGGCATTGTGTCTGGTCACTGAGAATGCTAAGAGATGGCCAGTGTATGGCTGTCTGAAAAAAATATCAGGGAAATTTGCGCAGCTCATTACAGCTAGTCTTGGATTTGCTCATATCCAAGAATTAGTGGATTTTATTCTATTCCTCTCCTTTTAAAATGAAGTAGGTCAAATGGAGAGATTAGTCTATCATCCAATATTGATTTCCTTGAAAATGGCAGGCTTTGAACATTCACGCCTACCAACTGGTTGATGTAACAAGTAGCAAGTTGAAATGAAGTGGAACAACTTGGTTTTGGTAGAGCCCCGAGGGCACATATATTTGTAACTTCAAATCCATCATCATGCTCCTGGGAAAGTCATTTTTAAAAGCTCAGGCTACTGAAGTCAGTGATGTAATAACATCCTTAGAAGTGTGTTTGTATGTATGGTGTGGAGGGGTGGAAAGAAAGTGACTTTTACTGATGGATTGGTTTTGTTTGCATGCACATGGGAGATTTCCTTCTTGTATGAAAGGTTTTGTTTTCAAATGATGAAATGGCTTATAAAATTGAGGAGGTCTGTTTAAGATAAGGTTCAGTAAGTGAGAGAGTTGGGCTGAATGCCAGTTTGCTTAATAAACAAACAGTTTATCATCCCCCTCCCCAAATCCTCAATGTCATGCAGTGAAAGGATCCCTGGTTTTGGATTAAAAAGATCTAGGTTTGAATTACACCTCACTACTTGCTACTTGCTATGTGCTCAGATTCATCATTTGAAAAGTGAGGGGTGTTAGATTATATGACCCTTCAAGTTCCTTCCAATTTGGTTCTTGGATTGTAATCATTCCTGAATGATTAAAAAAAAAAAAGACTAGGGCTCCCTACTTCACTCAGGCTAGAAATGTAATGGCCACTCACAGATCTGATGCTACTGCTGATTGTTACAGAAATTTTGACCTTCTTTGTTTCTGCCCTGGTTGTGTTTTCTCTCTTTATGCAGTTTGGTGTCCCCTACTTGTTCACCAGGGACTTATCCCATTGGTGCCACACTTAATATAAGTACCCTTAAGCACAGAACTAGTAGGCTCGTGGACCCACGAGTCTCAGCCTTTCCAGGAGCAAAGATTGCAGAGATGAGTATTTTTAAAAAATTAAAACCTCAAAGCTCACTAAACATCACTTTGACATCAGACATATCTGGTGTCCAAAGTGGAGAGCTTTCCTTGAATGTTAGAGACATTTGCTTAAACGTTCACCTAGAACAGTTTGATGTTAAAGAATCAAAACACACTGTGTTAAGGATTAATGATAACAGTCTATTTTAATTCTGTTTCTTTCTTTTGGTGCTTTAAAGAAGTCTGTAGTATCTTCAGTATAACCTGGACCTATTATATTAGAGGATTTTTATGTGGTAGTGAAAGTTTGCAGGGGAGATAGAACTTGACCTTGGACAATTCAGTTCTGTTCAACAAGAATTCATTAAGTACTTAATATGTTCGGAACCTTGTGTTAGGGCTTAGGTGCAGTACAAAGTTCAGTTAAGATAGCCTTCTGAGAAGGAAAATAGAACACATAAATATAATAGCTATAATACATAATGAAAAGCACATAAGAAAGGGACAAACTACATACTGTGTAATACTTGAGGAAGAGAAAAGATCTTTACTAATTGGGAATTTGAACAAGGCTTCTTGAAGGAGGTGATAGTTGACATTTTTTGAAGTATAAGTAGGAAATAAACATGTGAGAAGGAAGGGTCATTCCAGGTTTAGGAGACAGTATGAATAAACAGGAAGATGGGAAATATGGAATATATACTGGGTTGATTAATAGTTCTTTTTTACTAGAATATAGAGTATGTAGAAGGTAGTAGAATTCTATAACCTTAGAAAATATTATCCTATCATATTACTGGGAACCTTAAATGATATGTAAAAGAGTTTGAATTCTGAGAAATTTGAGAGGCAATATGGAACTAGATGGCTCAGTGGATAGAATGCTGAATCTGGAGTGAGGAAGACCTGGGTCAATCTGGTCTTAGACACTTACTACTTGTTGTGGCCTTGGGTAAGTCATTTAGCTTCCATTTGCCTTAATCCCCTGGAGAAGAAAGGAAATGGTGAATCACTCTAGTATCTTTGCTAAGAAAACCTCATGAACATTATGGTCTATGGGGTCACAAAGAGTTAGACATAACTGAACAATAACAACAATAATAAAGGGAACTACTGAGCAGTTTTGAAAGGAATAGTGACATTACCAAATCTCTGCATTAAGAGAGGCAGTTAGGTGGCTCAGTGGATAGAGAACCAGGCTAAGAGAAAGGAAGTCCTGGGTTCAAATCTGACCTCAGCCATTTTCTACATGTGACCTTAGGCCAGCCACTTAACCCTAATTGCCTGATCCATTCCATTCTTCTGCTTTGGAATCAATACTTAGTATTGATTCTAAGACAGAAGGTAAGGGTTTAAAAATATGGTAATAGGTCTGAAGAATGGTTTAGTGGGGAAAAGAATGAAGATATCACTACTCATTATGAAACTAATGCAACAGCCCAAGCTAATGAGGTGTTCAGTAATAGGGTAGTAGAAAGGGAGTGGAAAGATGACAGATGGGGGAGAAGTTGTCAAAGGATATTTTGGACTCAGTGAAGTCTAAAGAATTATTTTTGACTTGGATATGAGATGTGAGGAAGAGTTAAAGTTAACAGCAAGATTTTGAACATGGGACAATGAGTCAATGGTCGTGTTATTGACAAATTGAATTTAAAAGGAAGAACAAAGAGAGAGAAATAAATTTTATTTTGAAAACATGAAGTTAGAGATTTTAATAATCTGTACAGGTAGCAGTATGGCCTAGACAGTTGGGCATGTATCTGAGGACAGAAGTAGGGAGAGAGATTTGGAAGTCATATGCATAAACGTGATTCTGGAAGCCATGAAAATGGATAGTTTTCTGAGAGAGAAAGTATATGCTGCAGAGGGGAAGGGAAGTAAGAGGTATTGAACCTTGGGGAATACTGACAGGAAGAGCTTAGGAAGCTTACAAAGGAGTCTTCCCCCCCTCCTAAATAGGAGGAAAACCAGGCCACAAGGGAACTTCAATAGCCCAGGAAGGAATATGTATCCAGAGAGAGGGAGTGGTCAATAGTGTCAAATGCTGCAGAGAGATCAAGGAAAATGAGAACCAAGACCATTTTGATTTATTGATTAAGTGGTCATTCATTACCTTCAAAATAGCAGTTTTGATTGAATAGTGGGAACAAAAGTCTCTACCAAAGGATTGAAGAGAAAGTGGTTGATGAGTAAATGGAAGTATCAGATATTGTTAGCTCTGTCAATAAATCTGGCCGTGAAAGGGAAGAGAGATGTAATGGTAAGTGGGTAGATTAGACAAATGAAAGGATTGAAGAACATGTTCCTGGCAATTTAAACTTGTTTGCAGGCAGATAGGCACAAGCTTGTAGAGATGGGGAGATAAAAGAGGCATGAGATGAGAGAGTTCAGCTGATGAATTATTTGGAACATCTTGGATTCTTGCAATCTTTTGAATCTATTTTTGGCTTGGGATGGAGGTCAACAGAAATACCATGAGATGTTATTCCTTGTGTTCATAGTGTGCTTGTCTTCTCTCACAAAATCTTAATGAGGACTATAGAGTTAGGGTAATTAGTCTGTAGGATATTGAGATGGCAGCCAGTTATGCTGATGGAACTGAAATCTTATTAGCCTAATAACATTTGTAAATTGGACTTGGGGTTTCTTGATATTCTTAGTCTTCCCATTATAATTTTCCTAAATATCCCAAATAAGTTCACCTAAGGAGAAATGCTTACCTCATAGTCTTGGGATATTAAGGCTTACATGTATCTCTGTAAGGAGAAAGTGTGGTGCACTGGATTTGGGGTCAAGAAGACCTGGGTTCAACTCCCCTCCCGACTATTGGCATTTACTATTTATTTGACATTGAGCTAGACATTAAAATTCTCTAGACCTTAGTTTCCTCATCTGCAAAATGGTGGTATTGGATTAGATGGCCAGAAAGTTCCTTCATATCTCTACATGATCCTATATTTGTACACTGAAGTCAATTCATTCAATAAATATTTATTGAATTCCTTTTATATTCAAATGACTGTGCTATAGGGAATTCAAAAATAGAAGATAAAGTGCTTGATTTGAAGGAACTTAGAGTTCACAGGAGAAGGATGGATACATTAAAATATATATAATAAGGCCCAACTGAGTGGCATGGACAACAGGTATTTTAGGAAATCAGAGTGGTATACTGACAGAAAGGGGATGATCAAAGAAGATATCATGGAAGAAGCAGAGTTTGAGTCAGACACTAACTACTAGGCAAGGTATGTTCTGATGGAGTCTTTGTTCTTAGGGTAATGGTGTTGTTCAGTTGTTTTCAGTTGTGCCTGACTTTCCATGTCCTCATTTGGTGTGTCCTTGGCAGAGATAATGGAGTGGTTTGCCATTTCCTTCTTCAGCTCATTTTACAGTTGAGGAATTGTGTCAAACAGGGTTAAATGACTTTTCCCAGGGTCACACAGTTGAGGGTTTAAGGCCAGATTTGAACTCATGAAGATGAGTCTTTTTGATTCCAAGCCCACTGCTCTATCCACTGCACCATCTAGTTGCCTCTAAGTTAATATTACAGTAGCTGAATATGTTTTCCAGGCTACAGCAAGAGGTAAATTCATTTAGAAGGAGATAGACAAACTGTGCAACTGGGATCATTTGCCCAGATCTGAGATATTTTTTGATGCTTTCAGGCAAGGTCATTATTAATCTGGGGACCTTAAACTCCCAAAGAATTTATGATTACAATTCAGTAACCCCACAAATTTGGATGGGAAAAATATATCACTGTTTTCACTAATTTCTAATGGAAATTTAGCATTTTTTCAAGAATTAATATAGGCAAGAAACATTACTTTTTTTTTAAACCCTTGTACTTCGCTGTATTGTCTCATAGGTGGAAGATTGGTAAGGGTGGGCAATGGGGGTCAAGTGACTTGTCCAGGGTCACACAGCTGGGAAGTGGCTGAGGCCGGGTTTTGAACCTAGGACCTCCTGTCTCTAGGCCTGGCTCTCACTCCACTGAGCTACCCAGCTGCCCCAGAAACATTACTTTTGAGAAGAACATCCATAAATTTCACCAGACTGCCAAAGGGGTCTAAGATATAAAAGCAGATAAATAACTCCACTTTGGAGGACACTGGACTGTTAGGTTCCCAGAATTTGATTATTTGGATAGTGATAAAATGCATACCCACTTAATATAAAATCTAGCAGCTATTTTGACAACACTTTTGACATTTGTTCCTCTAAAGCTTCTTTGGGATCCTTGCAAATATGTCTGAAAGTTGTCTAATTCTATCTCTGCTGATCTTTCCTGAAACTATTTGCCTTACTTTGGATCTTCTAAGTAATCATCTCATAAACTTTCTTTTGCAATGAGGCATGAGGTTAGATGGGAATAAAATTAAACTTGATATCCAGTGTCTATTATCTTCCTCTCTCAGAAAGCTAGGAATAATTCTAGGACTTTGGAAAACAGCCAATGAATATGAGCAAAAATCCCAATGACTTGAGTCTATGTGTCTCTTGAAGTGAGTTAGGGATGAATATCCAAAAAGGACACTTATTTTGTGCCTTTTAAAATCTGATGGTACTGCTTGATGATTAGACAGTTTCAGCGTCATGAGGGACTGAAGAAAGAGTTGAAAACAAAAGCAATTTAGGTAGTCTGAGTTGATTATCCATAAACTTAAGTGAAGAATGCAAGCCTTTTTCCTGAGGTCAGATCTGGGAAGTTTATGGAGTGCCAGAGTTTGTGGTTGTAGGGATGAGATAAGCAAATCTTTCTGGTAGTGGTTTTCTTGAGAAGTTTCTGGAAGTGACTGATCTGACAGCTACAAGAAAACTTCTGCTGACTTCATAGTTCAACTCCATATGGGAAGCCCTGAAGCTCACTTGCCAAGTTTTTCATTTGCTTTGCCCAATCTTCCTCATCATCAATATAGTCATTCATGGGAAGCTTCTTTGCACTGATGGAGAAGTCCAACAACTTGGAGGCAGGATCCTTAGATTCCTGTATTTATTGTCACAGTCACTATCCTCAGAGGGCTGAAAGAGGGCTTGGTCATAGGAGACCTTGGCTTTTCTCATAGGTGAAAGGATAATATCCAGCATAAATGACTTTCTTGAACTGGAGGTTGCTGCCAGAAACCAGTTATCAGTTGGGGTGAGGATTTCTGCAGTTTTCTGCAACTGGGCTGAATGCCACAGGAGCAGAGTGAAGGGAGGTCTCTGGTGCATTCAAATAGCTTGTTTTACCTGTGGTTGCCCTAGAGAAGTCAGCTGAGGGGGGAAAAAAGAAGCTTGTTTATCCAGTACCTGGATCCCATTGAGAAGGAATGAGCTGCCAATGATTGAACAGGGCTCTCTGATGATATAGATTAAACCAGTAGGGCCAACAGTAAACACGATGAACTTCAAAAGAACAGCTTCTCCTCTCTCTGGGGACTTCCATTAACGAGTCACCAGATAGGCAATTACTGTACAGTTCTTGTAATGACCGGGATCAAACAGAGACATTCTGCACAGTAGGCAGCAAGAAAGCCAGCAGAAAAAAACTGTGAAAATATGCCATTAAATCTTAATTATTCTTCAAAAGAAAACAAGCACAACTAGGGGGCAGATAAGTAAGGAATAGACAGAGCTATACCAGAACCTGCTGGCTCAGGGCAATGATGCTTAGATAGGAACAGCACCAACGTTTATTTAAAACTAAACATTATGCTCAGATTTCTGTGAGGTACTTTGGAGGTTTGATTATTATAAGCCTTGTAGATTGGCTCTCTCCCACTTGCTTTGGATTGTATCCAGGCTTTTTCTGGAGGATCTGACTAATATTTGGACATGAGCTTGACTTTTAAATGAGATGGGGAATTATGTTTCTTAGTATTTGGGGAAAAATCTACTTCTGGGCTGGTTTTAGTACTTGGACAATTTCATTACATTTCCATACCTATGTACTTTCCTCCCAAATGATGCTCCAGCAGCACAGAAAGCCTTTTGGGTCAGGATGAAAGGTCAAAACCCACCCAATAACTCTAGTTTATTTGTTGTTGTTTTTTCTGGTATGGTAAGTTCCAAATTCTGGCCTTCAAAGCCATTGCAGATTAACGACTTGGACAACCTAAAGTACTTACAAAAGCTATTGAGTGCCTAACTGGTCCACATCCAAAGTGTGACTTACTGCATAGAGATGTTGATTTCTCATTGGATACCTAGATTGCATAGCTTTTATGGAGAATCATAGAGTTAAAAATTTCAGGATCTTTAATCCCCTAAATTTCCTCTTTGGGTAGTTTATTTGAACTTTTTGTTGTTGTTGTTAAATACATTCAACCCTTCCTTAAGTATTTATTAAATACCTACTATTTCCTAGGCACTCTGTTAGGTGCTTGGGATATAGACAAAAATGTGATGGTCTCTGCTCTCAAAAAACTTACGTTCTTTTTTTGAAGGGAAAGCACATAAACATAGCTAAATAAATACAAAATAGGTTTGTGCAAAGTAGACCATAAAGTACAACCCATTTAAATGACATTATATAAAGCAATTAGTACTATGGAAATGAATTGTAAAGAGGTGAATAAACAACATTAGGATATAGTTATTTTTTTTTACTTTACAGTATGGTTTGACCAAACTGCATCAATATTATTATTATAAAGAGAGAATATTAATTGAATACAATATTCTCTGGGATATGTGACCAAGAGTAGGGGCAGAATTCTTTCAATAATATAACTTTGTATGTTATATGCATTTGAGGCATAGACTTCAAACATGCCAATAGTTAAATACCATTAAAAACCACTAAAAACAAATTAAAGACATACCCTTTAATTGGTTGTGCCATATGTTTTGCTTCCTTGCCATATTATTTCCCAAGTGAATTTCAATCACCATTTACAGAAAAGCTCATTCTCCATTGGCAGCTATAGTCCTTAATAACTGCTGGCATTGATGCTAACCAAATCAAAGAATATATGTACTTGGGATAGCCTTGGAAATATCTTCATGCAGGTTTCCAATTCCACTCATCAATAATGGTTTCCTCTTATATTTTAATTGACACATATATAACTACTATGAATAAACTACATAGTAAAAGTCCATATATATATTTTATGAACTTATTAGTTTCTGATTATATTATGGGAAATTTGAATTTAAAATTCAATAGTGTATAATCCTATTGCTTAGGTTCATGAAAGATAGAAAGGATCTCTTTGTAAGGCAGTTGCCATATTCTTGGTCAGCTTTTTTAAGGTGGCTCAGTGAACTTCATAACTATCAACATTCAAGAGTTTTGATGTTGTAAAATAATTCAGGAACACCAGTGGGAAGAATATATGTACCGTGTACTTAATTTTCTCTCATTTCTTCTACCAGAAGTTATTTCTCCCTTCTCTAAAGTCCCCTATACAATTCAAATCAACAAACAATTATTAAAATCCTATTGTGGGCAAAGAACTGTGCAGGAACTATAGATGTCAACATGAAGTAGAAAACAATTTTAAATTATACACAAAATATTATTAAGCAGTTCGTGTCCTTTGATCCATCTATCCACTGCCAGACATATCTTAAAGAAATTGAAGAGGTGCTATATATCCTATACGAAAATTTTATACTGATTTTTTTGTATTAGCATAAAACTAGAGATCAGTGGGTTGCCCATCAATTGAGGAATGCTTAAATAAGTTGTGGCATCTGAATATATTGGTATATTTTTATTCTGTAAGAAATGAGCATATTGATGATATCATAAAGACACTGAAAGACTTATGTGAACTGACACAAAGTGAAATGAGCAGAACAATTTATACCATAACATTGATATTATAAAAATGATCGATTGTAATGATTTTTATGAATTGATGGAGAATGGAGTGAGCAGAACCAAGAGAAAAATTAATATAATCAGAATGTTATGAAAACAAAAAATTTGAAAGCATGGGAATAAAATGAATATTTGTGATGCCAGGGGACTAGTGATGAAACATTCTAAACATGTTAGTAAGGTGATGGGTTTAGGGTGCAGAAAGAAGCATACACACATATACACATAATTCGTTTTACTTAACTATTCATATTTGCTACAAGGAGATTCTTTTCTTTACAAATGGAATGGAGGTAGAAAGTATATTTCTGTTAATTTAAAGAAAATATTTAGAGGACTGGAGGGGTGCTACATTTCTGTACTTTCAGATGAAGTCACTGTATTATGCCTTTTACTTAATTGATTTACTTTGTTATAAGAGACCTTTCAACAAGGTAGAATAATCTGTAAATATCTGTAATGTAAAAATTAAGAAAAAGATGTAAAATAGACAAAAGTCCCTGCTAAATAACTTACAGCCCTGTTAAGGATCAGGCATATACAAAATTACTATGATATGAGATAAAATATGGTCAACACAAAGGAACAGTCCAGATAAAATGCCAGGGTAAATTTGTGTAGATGATTTTCACTTGGGGCATGAATCAGGGAATCAATCATGAAGGATTCGGCATCAGAATTGGATTTGAAGAAAACAAGGAATTATTTCTGATAGGTGCAGGTGACAGGAAGCAGTTCATTCTAGATGTGGGAGATAGAATGGAATATATAGATGGGAAATGATAGCTCCCATATACACATCCATTTTAAATTAGACCACATAAGCAGTACTGGATTTAATTTTGGGTGCTCTTTAGGAAAATCAGTGACAATTATTCACAAATCAAAGGATGGCAACTAGGATGGTGAGGAGACTAGCCTTGTGTTTCAAAGATTGGTTGAAAGAACCAGAGATATTTAGTCAACAAAAGAGAAAAGTTAGAGAGAACATGAGAGATACCTTAAAGTATTTGAAGAGCTCTTACATGGAAGAGACTGAACTTTTGCTTGGTACCAGGGCTAGAACTAGTTGCATTGAGTAGAAGTATCAGGGGGAAAGATATAGGCTTGAGATTTAGAAATTCTTCCTTGCAATTAGTGTTATCTTAAAGTAAAATGGGCTGCCTTGGGGGAGATAGTGACTTCACCTTCACTAGAAAACTTCCAGATATAGAGGGAGATATATGAGGAGAGTGTTATTCCTTTTGTGGCATGGGTAAAACTATATAGCCTCTGAGAGATTCTTTCCAGCTCTGAGATTATTTGATTTCTGGGAGAGGGCAGTTTCAGGATAGGAATAGGGAAGCTGGGCAGTGAAAAGTAGTTTAGCCAGAAGGTAGAATACATGAAGGGGAATAAAGTGAGACAAGGTAGGAAAGGGAGACTGGGTTTATCTTGTGTCTTGATGATGTTTAAATTGTATTCAATAGGCTGTATGGGAGAACAATCATAATGCTATTAGGTCAAGATGTAAAAAATAGTTTGAATGGCCCTAGAAACTGTTCTCTAAAGATAGCAAAGAAAGAGGAAAAAGGACTGAGGTCTACAAAAATAAAGAATTAGAAATGAGATAGGGAGAGAAAGAATCATCAATTGGAGAATGCCTGAAAAATCATGGTATATGAATTTGGAGTTCGAATAGGAACACTACTAGAAATGATAAAAGGATTGTTTTAAAAAACAGAGAAGACTTGAATGAACTGATGCAGAATGAAATGTGAAGAAGCAGGAAAACAATTTATACAATAACAGTTTTGGAAAGGCAGACAATTTTGAAAGCCTTAGGAAATCTGATCAATATAATGCATAACTATGATTTCAGAGGACTCTTGTTGATACAAGTGATCCATCTCCTGAAGAGAAGTGATAGATTCAGACTACAGATTGTAACATTTTTATATAGTCAATGACTATATTTGTTTTGCTTGATTATACATTTGTAGCAGGGTTTTTTGGTTTTTGTTTTCTTTCTCAATGTTGGGGTTAGGAAGAGGAAGGAGAAAGGGTCAGATTTTTATTGATCAAAAATAATTGAAATAAAGAATAGTTTGGATGAACTTGTGTGGGAAAAACATATTTTTATTTTCACTAAACTCTGTGTGAAATTTAGAATTTATTTTCATTGCAAATTTAAAAAGAAATGTTCTGAGAAAGGGCCCATAATTTTCATTAGATTGCCAAAGGGTTCATGGAATGAAAGTTAAAAACTACTTGAGTAGAGATAGAAAAACTAGTTAGGAAACCATTAAAATTATCCAGGCAAATGGGAATGGTTCTTATATGATTTCAGTGGTAATAAAAAGAAAAAAGTGGATGTTGGAGATTGTGGAGATAGAATTGACAGAATTTGACAGCAAATGGGATGTGAGATATAGGGGAAGGGAAAAAGAGAACAAGTATTTATTAAATAACTATTATGTGCTAGGCACTGTGTTATGTACTTTACAAATATATCATTTGATCCTTACAAACACCCTGTGAGATGGATGTTATTATGACCACAATTTTGTAATTGAGGCAAAAAGAAATTAAGTGATTTGTTCAGAATCACACAGCTAGTAAATTATCTGAGACAATATCTGAATTCAAGACTTCCTGATTTCTGGCCAGAAGCTCTATCCATTCTGCCACCATTCTACTCCCAGAAGGCAATGACACATTAATAGGAATGAGAGTGAAGGCAAATTAAAGAGTAAAAAACCATCCTGGGTCAATAGGAAGAAAGTTACATGGTCAACAGAAATATATGAGTTAGGGGCACTGCCTTTTGGGAGAGGAGGTAGTAGTAGCAGAGGTAGATAAGAATAGCTACTGGATAGAGTCTGCACCTATGATTTCATTGGTCCTATTAGGGAACTTCTAGGTGAGGAAACTTCCTCTACTAATGCGGATGGGCACCTTTTCTGCAACTTAGTTCTAGTAATTTGTCTGGAACACTGAAAGATTAAGTGACTTGACCAGTCATACTGCCATTTTGTGTTTGAGGCTTCCTAACTTCAAGGCCATCTCTCTGTCCACCAAAAAGCAAACAAATTAGAAAAAAAACCAGAAAAGAGAAGAAAAGAGAAAGAAGCTTTGGAAACACTTAGATTCAGTGACAGGAAAAACGAAGAGCTTGTAAAATAGAGAGAGAAAGAATAATCAATGTCAGGGAAAACAAGAGAGATTAGCTATCAAGGAAAGCATTGCTGTCAGCCTCAAAAATTGCAGAGAAGTTAAGGAGGTCAATTGATTTAGTGACCCTTAACAATATTGGGAGAACAGTTTGAGTAGACTGCTGAATATAGGAGCTAGATTTCAAAGAGTTAAAGAGTGAGTAGATGGTGAAGAACTAGAGGTATTAAATGTAGAATCATCTTTTTGGAAATTTGGTAGTAAAGAGTACAAATAGGACAATAGCCTAAAGCAGTATCAAGCAGGGTCATAGGAAACTTTTTTTTAAGGATAGGGAAAACCTGAACATATTTATTGACTGAATAGAATCAATAAGAAGAGATGAGTGATGGGGTAAGGTCATAAATAACATAGGAAGAGATAGTATTAGTGAGAAAGAGTGGGAACTATCTTTGGCAAGGATAAAGAATAGTTTGTCCACTAAAGTATGTAGGGGAGAAAGTAAAGTTGGGAGAAAACATAATCAGGAGGTTTAGAGAGCTAGAGGAGTGGAACTAAATAATTTCATACTTTGGCTGATATTTCAATAGAAGTGAGTATAAAGACTTCACTATGCATGAGAGACTGAAGGAGTAGAATTTGGAACTTAAGATAGCAGATTTGGAAGAATTTTTACAAGGAAAGTGACTAAGAACAAATTGGAAGTGACTTTTTGGCATTCTAACTTTTGTTTCTTGCTTCTATACCTCAGTGTCCTCTAAATGACTTTAAACTCTGTGTGGACAGGGATCATGATATCTTTGTATCATGTATCCCATGGTGCCTAGTTGGATGTTTGGTGCATAGTTGGCAATCAAATAATATTTATGAAAGGGTCCTCTGACAGTAACTTTCAGTATCTGGAAGGTGAAATAACATAGCCAACCTAGATAAAAGGTTAGATAAAAATCTGGCAAAAAGGTGGGACTCTAGTAGTGATTCTTTAAGTCTGAATATCTGATATCAAGGAATTGTTTTTGTGGGGGTGTCATTTTTTTGCTTGAGTCTACAGAAAAACAAATGGTGCCCTATGGCAATCTGCTTCAACATTATGGACTTTTCTCATCACTTAGCCGAACCAACACCCCAGTACATGGGCTGACAACTACTTATGCAGTTGAAGATGGGTCTATCTCTTTCATTTCCATCTTTGTAATCCCAGTACCTATTTCAATACTTCATTCATAGTAGGAAATAATCAATAGTTATTGAATTGGACTGGATTGTTCAAGAAATTCCTACCACTTCTAATAAAATCATTAAGCAGCCTTCCTAAGGGGTGACACAGAAGGAGGTAAAGAGTTATTCACTTTCCCCATTCTTAAAATAGTGTTAAGGGAAAAGAGATAGAAAGCAAAATTTGCTACTGAAAATCACTGTATAAAGAAATCAGTAAAAATTGTTCATGGATGTGATGATGATTATGAAGTGATCTTCATCATGGGGTTTCTAAGCAGGAGTAGTCATTATATCATATTTTCAAAATCAGTTTGCAGTGCTACACATTTTTACCCAGGACTGATTTCTGGGGGAATTATAGCACAGGTTTCTTATCAAAGTACCAATGTCCTCCTGTAGTTGAGCTTAATGACTTATCTTGACTTGTTAGCTAGTAGATCTGCAAAGCAAGCCTTGCTAATTCTCTTTCACATTGAATAATTATGAAAGGAAGTTTCTGTTCAGAAATCATTTGCATTATACTTGAGACTGCCTTCCTTGTCAGCTTTGTCTTTGAGTGGAAATTAAATAAGAGCTACTGAATAGCTCCCTTGGCCAACCATGCAGATTTCTCCAACCTTTCTGGCATTTTTTCCCCTCCTTGCAAGAACAAATTCAAGAACGCTGCCTTGAATTAACACCACAAGTGGCAGAATTTCCCTGTGTCTCATAAAAGAAAAGCACCTCTTATAGCAGAAAGATTTTTATTTTATTTTTTTGCTTTTTTCTGGGACTGCAAAACTAACCCAACATGGAGCCTAACAGGCTCAAGACCCAGTGCAGGCTGCTATCTGCAGGGGAAGCACAATCAATAAATTGATTTATTAAGGGCTCTGATAATCCTATATTGTCAAGTCTAATTACAGAATTGAATAAAAATGTTTTGAACAATTATATGTAACCAAGGCACAGAGTTCTGTCTCTTCTTTTCCAGATCCATTCCAGACTCTGGATTTTCTTCTCCTCTACTTCCAAGCTGCCTTCTTACCATGGAAGATGCTTTTCTCACAGTCTCACAACTACCTTTTCACTCTAGAAATTGCTTCTGCCACCATGTTCCAATCTTCTCATCCTAGAAGATACTTTTGTTACCATATTCCAGCAGCCTTCTTATACTGGAAGCCTATTTATCCATTAACCTTTGTTGCCTTCTCTCCCTGGAACATCCTGGTCTGTCCCTGTGCTCCCTTCCTCTGATTGGTGGATCCCTCCTTGGAACCTTCATTTTAAAGAAGTACCCAGACTAGTCATTTTCTTCACTCCTCTCTCAGCAACATTCCTGGCTCTATAGACTTCTTTCTCCATCATATCTTCCCTTATTGGAATGTAAATTCCTTGAGGTCAGGGGCCATCTTTCTTTCTGCTTACATTTGTATTCCTTACACTTAGCACAGTGCCTGGCACATAGTAAACACTTACTGAATGTTTCTTCTCTGTTGATTTGACAGAGAAGCTTAAGCTAACAAATGACTATCATTTATGAAAGAAATAGAAACATACAGGTACCTTCAAATTCTGGTCATCTTCAGGCCTTTCTCTTTTTCTCTTTAAAGAAGCTTTTAAATCTTGGCCAGATATGGCCAGAGAAGGTTTCGAAGTTTCAAAAAAAATGTTTTTGTATGGTTTTTTAAAAAAAAAGACTGCTGCTTTTATCAAAACACACTGCTAGCCACCTTGACTTGCTATAATATTCTGAATCTAATACTTTAGTTTCCTCACCTAAATTCTGAACTCTAACCCTAGTCATAGCTCCTTCACTTATAATCTCTAGATTATTCTATATCTGCTTTGATCTTGGACCTCCTGGCTAATTCTCAAGAAATATTGCCATGGCTTGCATCTTCCTGACACACACTTCACTTTTGTCTCCTATAATATGTTTATCATGCCATACCTGTGCTGATCTCAGGCTTAGGTGAAGTAGAACTAGACTCATGCCTCTTGGCCAGTACAGAACTGGGAGAAGGTTCATAAGAAGAGTCTTATATCTGTACCTGAGGAACAGTAGGTTAAGAAGGCAGGTTTTTTTTTAATTCAATACAACCACCCTGGGAAATCAAGAATTGAACATTGCTAACTAAATAGCAAGATGCAGGTACAAAGCCTTGTGCTAAGTTCTAGGAAAATTAAAAACAATAATAGAAAAAATAACGATGAATTCAAATGAATAAATAGATAATGCATTCTTCCTGTCTGATTAGGATCTGAAAACTTGGGACCTAGAAGGCACTTTAGAGATCATTTTGTATAAGTTTTTCATTATACTGAATGCCCAGAGAAGAACAATGACTTTCTCCAGGGCATACAGGTGATAAATAGCCTTAGTAGGAATCAAATCTGATTACTTTTATTCCAAATCCCAGGCTTTCTTCAGTATAGCTTATTGCATAAATTGAATAGAAATTAAAAGATGATAAATGTATTAAAGAACATAAGAAGTAAGTGAAGCAAGATCAGATAAAAAGAGAGACCATAATCACCTAGAAAAGAAGGAAACCAGGGTAAGCTTCCTGAAAGAAGTAACATTTGAACTAGACATAGAAGGATGAGTTAGATTTCACAGAAAAAAGTCTAGTTAATGACTGTCTCTTAAAAGATGAATAACATGCATGTTTGCCCAGTTTATGGGTTTAATTAAAGGTTTGAGAGTAAGCTTTTCATGACCATTGAAGATTATTTACTTTCTTTTCATTCTGTTCAGTTCCCATTATACTGTCCCCTGAAGTTATAGCAAGTCATAGAAAACTCTGTAGGACACTGGGGATATTAGACGAGAGCATATGATTAAGGGATAGAAAGCACATGTGCTTTCAATGATGAGTGCTAGGAAATACTAGAAATGAGAGAATTGAAAATACTTTGGCCATCTTCTTGTCTCTTAGAGAATAATAATAACAGAAATAATGATGATAGAAGTAATATTAAATAACTAGCATTTCTACAGACTTTATGGTTTACAAAGAACTTTGCACATGTTACTTGATTCTTATAACATCCCTAGAAAGCAGGTACTATTATTATTTCTATTAACATCAATGAGTATGAATGAGGAAAGTCATACTGAAAGAGGCCAAGTAACTTGAACAGTCACATAGTTACCAAGTTTTTGAGATAAGCTACAAATTCAAGTCTTTCTGACTCTTAACTCTAGTACTTAATCCCCTGTCAAGTCAAAAACATTTATGAGCCAGGCACTGGGAATACCAACAAAGGCAGTCCCAGCCCTTGAAGAGCTTACATTCTACTGGGAGTGAGGATTAGGGAGTGTGTGTGTGGGGAACAAACTATAAAAAGAAAAGGGAGTGGGAAACAGCCTTCCTTAAAAGGGAGGTTTTGGGAGGAAGTATCCTATCAGAGGAAGAAGCCATACAATATACTTCCAGTGTGAAAAGGCTAGGTAGGGGCTGAGTGAATTTCCAGGGTAAGAAAGCAGCAGTGGCATGGTAGAGAGAATCCAGAGTCAGGTGCAATATCTGGAGAGAAATGAATGTGTCACTTAGCTTGTTGAACACATGAATGATTGCAGCTTTCTCACTTTCACTTTTGTCCTTCCACATGGCTACTTCTGTCCATGAGGTAGCCTTTTGGTGTGAAAATTGCCTCATTACTGCCTTTTACATATGTGTCCAGGTGGTTGGTGATCCTTGGCATTAGTGTCTTTGGGGCTTTCTTTCAAAATGTGCATTTAAGAGGCAATACATTTAGAAAGTGGAGATGGTGCCGTGGGGTCTTTCAAGTACCTTCTGTGAAGGGAAGGGCAGGTATATCTCTTTTGAACCCGAGTGCTGTTATGATAGAGAGCCCAAAGCTCCCTACCCTGTGCCTCTCCACCAAGAGCCATGTTTCTTTCTCAAAGTCTTTGCCAGCCCAGTGGAACAAGAAAAGAGAACACTTTCAATTATGCTGTTTGCCTGCAATGACAAGGGCTCCGGCAGGACTCTGAAGAATGCACACCCTCTTTGCCTTTCATCCTGGGTCCCAATAACATCAAACCTTAGTCTGAACTGAGCCAACTTCAGGGGCCCTGCTTCTGGGTGTTTTCGTGGTTGGCTTAGTGGAGGCCTATTCTGCAGGGTTTCTTATCCTTCTACAAAAACTGAGTATCCAATAAATTAGATGCGTCCAGTTAGGATTCTCCCCCCTCTGGGATGAAAGGGCTGTCAGTGGAGCAGAAGGAATATTACATAGCAAACAGCAGGCTGACAGATTACACAGATGCCCTGATGAGCTGTGTCCTGGGTACCAGGGCTTTGAGAGATGATGGCTCTGGAGGCAGGAACTCGAGTGTTTGTGCCCATACCCATATGCATATGTGCGGCTCTCTCGATGAAACAGGAGGAACAAACTTCTCTTATTTTGTAACACAGTTAAATACCAATTCACAGTTATTTTGCCTGTCTTCATTATTCTTTATGGAGGAAGAAAGCAGGGTAAAGGATAATAATGTGTTTAAAACCAGGAGACATAAAGTAGACTGCATGATATAAGATCGTTGGCCTTGGTGTCAAAAGCCCAGAATTTACATCTCTACGTTATCACCTACTACCTGTGTGATCTTGAATGAGCAACTTAAACACTTTGGACCTCAGTTTCCTTATGTGGAAAATGAGAGAATGAGACAAAATTATCTGATGGTCTTCAAAGGTCTCTTCCAATTCTAAATTCTATCATCCCATGAACTGAGGATTTTCTTAGACCGATTTCTCTGCAGGCAGCTTTGCTAGTAACAACTAATTTTTTTTAAAAAGAGTTTTCTTTCTCGAGGACATATTTAAATACCATGTTTCTAGCTTCCTAGTCCTAAAAATACTAGTCAATAACTGAGATGGAGCATTGTATATCACTGTAAGCACCTGGAATTCAATGCTAGAAGGGGCCCATTGAGACATCTTGTGCAACCCACATTTGGGAAGAAAGTCTTTTGTAACATCATGATGTTGTAGTAGGGAAAGCACTGGACTTGGTTTTAGGACCAATTGGATTAAAATATCACCTGAGATATATATTAGCCAGCTAAGTCCCTTAACTTTTCTGTACCTTAGTTTCCTCATCTATAAAATGAGAGGGGTTTGACTTGATAACCTCTAAAATCTCTTACAGATGGAAATCTCTGATATCTGACTAATGGCCATGCAGGGGTAACTGGAGTCACACTGACATGTTAATAAATTAGGACTCAGCCACTTGCATGAACAAAACTTATTATCTGAATTCTAGTATGTACCTCACAGAGTTCCTTGAACTTACTAGAGACTCAATAAATTATGTCCTTCAGTTTCTTCACCTTTAAAATTAGAGAGTAGAACTCAGTGTCCTCAAATGTCCCTTATAGCTCTCTGATGGAGTTTTAAAGGAGTTGTTAAATGAAGATTCTAGAAAAAAGGGTATTGTCAGTTCTGATTACTTCATGATCAAGATAGCTATGGAGACATTTTATCCGTGCTTCTCTTTTCTGGCTTTTCCAGAGGACATGCTCATATCAGTAGTATAAAAATACTATTGTAAGTGGGACTTGTGAGAGGTGTAGTTATAATCATGATCTCAATTATACAGGGAATTTTACTTTTACAATTGAATTCATATTCGATAACAGAACAGTTCTTTCGAATGAATTATAGGGTAACTCTGGTAGAAGTGCTACAATCCTTAGACATTGAATACAGCTATTATTTCATTATGGTAATTATGTAATATAAATATGATGTGCTAGTGAATGGAGGTAAAACATCTGTAAATTTAACACTATCTGACTGACAAGGCACCAAAGATTATACAACAAAGACGAAAACAAATAACCAATAATATAGAGCAAGCAAGATCCTTGGCAATCTTCAAATCCACAGATGGGCAAACAATTGCAATCAGAGGGGAATGTCAAGCATGTGTTATGGTTGGTAAACACTGTAGTAAATATGGTTTTATGTGTTTTCTTGGGAAAGCAAAGAAGAACTCATTCCAGCCTTGCCTCTCATTTGGATACACTTTACTTTCTCCTTTAAAATTGTGGATCAAAATGGCCAATTGGTGCCAGTTTATTATGAATGCTTAGCAACTGTTTAGATATGTAATGTGGGGGCCAAAGAGCTTTGATTTGTTTACAAATTAGATTGACAGGGTCTGAAAGAATGAAAAAACATTGGAGACTGTACTTTGTCCTCTGTTGCATATGAAAGAAAGGACATTTGACTTTCCTTGAAGTCTTTGGGATGCTTAGTGCTATTCAGGAAGGCACCAGATTGTAGTGTGATGAGACTTCCACCATCTAAGTCTTTATGTTACAACATTTTGGATTGCACAGAAGTTAGACTTGGAGTCAGCAAGGTCTGACTTAAATACTTTGTATGACAGCAAAATGATTAATAACTATATGATTCCGGGCAGGTAACTTAATGTGTCTGAGCCTCAGTTTCTTCTATAAAATGGAATGATTGGAATGGATGGCCTCTAAAATACCAAATCTAAATTTCTGATACTCACTCATTTTAGGGTATTAGCTAACGCTTCTGGTATGGGGTGTTTTCCATTTGGTATTTTATTTTTCAGCCTATTTTGATGGAAGTTGTATGGATAGACTAGAAGCTTTGTTTCTCATCAATAGCCATTTTGTCCTCCTCTGACAAGACTGATGAAGCCTATATATCATGAAGATTCACTTTAGGAACAGATAATTGAAGAATACAAGAATGGCCCTTCACAATCAAGTGAGAGAGAGACAGAGACAGAGACAGAGAGACAGAGAGACAGAGAGAGAGAGAGAGAGAGAGAGAGAGACAGAGAGAGACAGAGAGAGACAGAGAGAGACAGAGAGACAGAGACAGAGACAGATACACAGGAGATGTGGTAAGAGGATGAAATGAAGAAGAGACTCATTTGAATGAAAACAAAGGTGTTGGACATTTGTGAAATCCTTTTCTCTAGACTGTAATTTCCTTTAGAGCAGGTTTCATCTTTTCTTTATCATTTGAACTCCCTTCTCCCTCAGCATCTAAAATAAGACCTTATACATAGTTAAAATTCAATAAGTGTTTGAATTGAACTGATTTTTTTGCCTGGAGTCTTAAACTGGAGTCTCTTTGGTTCTTTAAATGCATATCCTTCTCTACTCGGCCATTAGTACCAAGTAAACTATCACTATGTCTTTTTCTTTAAGTATCCCAGAGTCCCCTACTTTCTCTAGACACCTTTGTTGGCTTTTTGTCAGTGAATTTGGATCATTCTGAGTTGGCTATAAGCTCAGAATCTTGGAGCCAGACTAGTGAAACTTTAATATACAGCAACATACTCGATGCAATGCATACCTCAGAGGGCAAAAAAGGGAATTGAGTATGAAAAAAAGTGTGAAATATTTTTCAGTCTCTGAGAAGAGAGGTCAAATTTGAATGGACCCCTATGCCTAGTACTTGCTGAGTAACCAGGTGCAGTGTGGTATAGGCTAGGAGTTAGGAAAACTTGGGTCTAAATCTCCCTGAGAATTTCAGTAGCCATATGACTTGTGGTCAAGTCACTGAACCTCTTATTTATTCCAGCATCTCCCTGGAACTAATCTAAACATGTATGGACCAGACTACAATCTGCTGAAGGGATTTCTCATGCCAGGAGTTTTCTATGCCAACAAAGTCACAGATTCTTTTCTGCCTATCCAAGTATGTTGCCCAGCATTGAGCTAATTTTTTTTTCTCTTGAGAGAGGATGCTGTAAATGTGAATTCAAAAATGTTTTCTCTCTTCTATGCAAAGCCCCAAACCAAGACTGAGGGGATACCAAAATAAACAAATTCTAACCTCTGTTCTCAAACAGCTTGACTTCTTATTTATTATACAGTGAGCCACGTATGGTCATTTGCTCTATACATTTAATGCCATGGTGATCATTATAGATTTGTTTGCTATAAGAGCTCAGGGAGGAGAAAAGCCACCAGAACAAAGGTGTGGTCAGCAGAAGACTGTAGAGGAGCTCGAATTTGAGCTATGCTTCAAGGGACCAGTAGGATTTTGATTAGAAAGCATGAAAACATTAGTTCTAAGTTAAGTGTCATGATGACCTGCATGCCAGTAGGAGGAAATGACATGAGCAAAAGCTGGGAAGAGGGAATTATCCCTGTTTGAGAGGAAGGGCCTCTTATGGATGGAGTCAATGAGCTGCAGAAAGGCAACTCATTTATTTTAGCCTTCAAATAAGAGGCTGAGAGGCCATTTGACTTCTGGGTCTATGTTTTCCTGAGGCAGAGTATCACACAGCTGCTTAATTAGGCTCTACAGCACACTAATTTCTGTTTTTGAAGCATATTGTCCATAGCAAAGAGTTGCTTCAGGGCCATTTCATAATAGCACCTATGCACCTTGCATGATTAATGGGTTTTTGTTCTTACTGTTGATCTAACATGGGCTCATTTGCAAATTATCCTATTACAAAGGTTTGGGAGATGGATGACTTTTGTGCATCACTGCTTCCCCCTGACTTTCTCCATCATTGAAGTAGCTTTTCTTAAATTCAAAAGTTACTCTTGGAACTGAATATTGACCTGCTAATATAATGATGTCTTCCCAATTTGCTTAGCTTATTACTGGCCTAGCCTCCTTGGCCCCTGTGTGTATCTACTCCTCATAAACAGTACAGTACATTAGAAGGAACACTAACTTTGAATTCAGAGGACTCCAGTTTGAATCCTTGTAGTGCCACTTACTTATGTGATATTGGTCAGACAAGCTATTTGCCATTTCTGGGCCTCAGTTCCCTCATCTGTAAAATGAAAACTTTGGGCTATATTTCTTCTAACTCTAAATATTTTGTCCTATGACACAAGAATATAGGATATTAGGACAAAGAATTGGCATCTTAGAGCTAGAAGGGATAGTAAAGTATAGACTTTTAGGATATAAAACAGAGGCTTAGAGCTGGAAGGAACCTTAGACTATAAAATTTTAGGATAGTGACCATGAAACCTTAGAGCTTGGAGGGACTTTAGTAGGATACATAAGATTACAGCTTGAATGTTCTTAAAATAGAGGTGTTTAAGGACATAGAACATGAAATCTTAGAGCCAAAAGGGATGTTAGAGGCAAACTAGTGACTTCCATACCTGATGGATGAAAGGTAAGATTTTGTAATCCAATCCAGAGTTTCTCCGTAATCAAAGAGAAAAAATCATAATTAATGAAAAAGTGCAGTTCACTCTAGACAAAGTGATAATATAGTGGAGGCTTAAAGTGCTTCTGCCCGAAAATTTCTGGCAATTGCTATTTATTTACAATTCAAGTCATTAATACTAACAGCAAGCATTTCTATAGCACTTTAAAGCTTATTTTATTTGATTCTCACAATGACCCAGTGAGAGAGGAAATGTACTATTCTTATCCCTATTTTGCATACAAGGAAACTGAGGCAGAGCAGTTAAGTGCTTTTGCCCAAAATCACACAATTGGTTAAATTCTCAGGCAAGATTTAGATTCAGGTCTTACCAACTTTAGTTCTTCCATTTTATCCACCTTACTATTTGCTGAGACAAAAAAAGGATTAAGTGACTTGCCCAGGGTCATACACCTAGTAAGTATCTGAGGTCAGATTTGGTCACATGAAACTGAGCCTTTCTGATTCTAAGCCTAGGGATCTATCCCCTTGTGCCTAATGGATAAGTCTTCAGCCTTTGGAGCTGGAGATCTCCAATCTGAGGCATACCATTTCTTTCTCTACCCTAGATGTTCATAGGGGTTATTTGTTCCCAACCTGTGGTAGAGGCTTCTGGCCTCATATTGGTCTGATCAGTCATACTGAGACACACTGTTCGTTGATCTCAACAGGGTGATGTCATTTTGAGCCTCTTCAAAGATGAAGGACAACAACCAACCAACCACCTAGATGCTGATCTCCTGAACTGGTTCAAAGGCAAATGATATGATGACATAATAGCTACATAATCTTAAGCAAGTCATGTGATCTGTTTTATCCTTAAGGTTGTTTTTTTGGAGGGGGGAAAGATGAAGGGGATGCCTAGATAAACCTTGGCATTTGTTCCATTTCTTACTTCAAATGGGTCTCTTCTTCTAAGAAAAAGTCTTTTATGAAGTACTGTACAAATAGCTTATATGCCAACTTAGAAAGTGAAAAATCCAAGTATACTTTGGTAGGTGGTACCTTGGAATAAGATGTACCCAAAGTATCCAGGATGCTGCCTCCCCTTCTTCACTCCTTGCAATGTGAGGTACTAGAAAGAATGCTAGAACCAGAGTAAAGAAGACTAAATCTATATCCTAAAATTAACATCGACAAGCTGTCTGCCTATGGATAAGCCAGTGAGCTCATTTTCTTATCAGTAGAATACTTGCAAGAAACCTACCTCATAGGCTTCACTCAGCTGTCAAAGTGATCTTCCTGAATTGTAGATCTGATTATGTCATAAAAAGCTCCTCTCCCCTTCCTCCTACTCCCATCCCACTCAATAAACCTCCAGTGGCTCACTACTGTCTGCACAATCAAATACAGAGTGTCCCAAAAATCTTAGTGCAGCTTTTAAAACCATCATTGAGATTTTGGGGACACGGAATATATATATATATTTTTTGTATTCAAAGTCCTTCATTCACAACCTGGATTCTTCCTATTTTTCCAGTCTTTCTTGTTGGTCACATAAGATTTTAGCTGACTCACTTTTCATTCATTCATTTGTTCATTCTACAGACGACTAAATACCTAATCTGTTCAGATTACTGAGCCAGGAGGAAAGGAGATTTTTATATTTATATGAAGCACGGTCTTTATAAACCTTGAAGTTTAATTAGGGAAATATGACATAAAGAAAGATAACTAAAGTGTCGTGTGAGAGCCAGGAGTAAGAAGCTCTTTCCTGGAGGGGTGGGGGTGTGGGGGGTAAAGGAAGTCTTCTTAGAAGAGGTGCATTGAGACTTTAAATACTGGTTGGGAATGAAACAAGTAAAGGTAGTGAGGAACATTATTGTAGGATTAGAAAACAACATGAGCAAGAATGGAATAGCTCAGATTTGATTTTTTAGTTATCTAGTTCAGCTGGAGAGTTGAGTATGTGGAGGGGAATTATACAAGAATTTTGGAAAGGCAAGGGTTTGCCAGACTGTAAAGCACTTTGAGTTCCAAGCTTTTGGAGTCTGAATTTTATTTCATAGTATATATTTGTGTTGCAGACTTTCATCTCTTTGCTAGCCATATCAGTAAGCAAAAAGACCCAGAATTGTCATGAGACATGTAGCAGACACATTGACTTTGCCCTTGAGTATATTTTGCTGCTGTGTCTACTTCCACACCCTCTCTTCTAGGTGGAAGAATGGAAGAGACTGAGGATTTCAAAACTTGGGAACCCACAACCATGAGTTAGTCAAATAGGCAAATTGCCATTGTCTTGTTTAGAGTTTATCTTTCCAAGACCAAAATTGGAAAGTACACAGAATACCATTGTAATTTTGAGTGAAGCCTCTGACAGAGAGACTTAAACCCCTTGCCTAGGAAGAGAAGTCAAAAGAAGAGACTAATGCTGATGGTATTAGCTATCTGGAAGGTATCTGGGGCAAAAGAATCTCCTGCTGGGGAGATTAGAGACCTTAACAGCCAAGACTCTGAAAGTATAATACTGGAGAGCCTGAAAGGAAGCTTCTAGAAGAGATGACAAAAATATATGGGTTTTATTTAAACTGAAAGTGCATAGCAGCACCAACTCTTCTCTTGAAGAAATAGCCAAGAATTTTAGCTGAGCCAGACAAAAGATTATACATCCAGCCAAGCAATGGTCAATGGAGAAGAAACGTCCAACTGAACATCATCCAACATACAGTGCCTGAGGAAGAAGCATTCAGAAGAATTGTGTCCAATGAAATGTGTCTGCAGGACAGTGATATACAGTTGAGGAGTGTCCTGTGGAGGCTTGGCATTCAACTAAACAGCTTCTAGCAAGCAACATCCACTGGAAGAGAATCTCCCACATTGGAGACAGAGTTCAGAAGAGATTTGGCATAGCAATATCTGAAGGAAGCTAAGTATCTAGTCAAGCCAATGACCAGGAAAAACTGTGAAACTAGTGGGTATAATGTCATTAAAAGATAACAGGAGCCCTAGAACATTGGAGACATGAGTAGTTCCTTTCCCAATCACAGTTATTGCTAGAGCCTTTCCTCTCTTGATTATCTCTAATTTTACCTAATAAACATCTTGTTTGTGGGCAACTAGGTGCCTCAATGGATACAGTGCTGGCCCTGGAGTCAGAAATACTAATAATCCTGAGTTCAAAACTGGCCTCAGACACTTACCAGCTGTATGACCTTAAGCAAGTCATTTAACTCTTATTTCTTCAGTTTCTTTATCTGTAAAATGACCCCAAGGGGGCAGCTGGGTATCTCAGTGGATTGAGAGCCAGGCCTAGAGATGGGACGTCAGTTCAAATCTGGCCACAGACACTTCCCAGCTGTGTGACCCTGGGCAAGTCACTTGACCCCCATTGCCTACCCTTATCACTTTTCTGCCTTGGAGCCAATACAGAGTAAGGGTTTTAAAAAAACAAACAAATAAATAAATAAAATGAACTGGAGAAGTAAATGACAAACCACTCCTTGTGAAGAAAACTCCAAATAGGGTCACAATGAGTTAGACATAACGGGGCAAGAGCAATGACATTATTTCTACATAGTTGTTTGCATTTTACCCACTCTGTTAGGCCATGATCTTCTTAGGAGTAGAGACTATTCTTTTGCCTTTCTTTCTATCCCCCAGTACTTAGCATGGGTTTCTGGCAGATGGTAGGTACTTGACAAATGCTGGTTGACTTGACTTAAATTTCTACACATCTTCATTCAAAACATGTGTGTGCTCTGCAATGTGTGTACCCTGGCTACATGTGTTGCTTATGAATGTTGTTCTTTAGATGTGGTTCTCAATGATTGTTAAGTCTTCTCCATGATTTTGTGTTTATTTGTGGAAGAGTATGGCCTGGGTTTATGGGTGAAATAGTTGGTTACTTTTCTTACTATTCCATGAAGTTCTTTTGCTCAGATCTGATTTTGTCCTACCCAATTGTCTCTCTTAGTGGTAGGTCTGATCCCCAGCATGTAGATTACTTCTCCCTTCAAGGTTCTATTGGTAAACTTGAAAGACTCAGGATATTTTCTATTACTGCTCTTCATGAGCCCCCACTAGTATGTTCCCCATTAATTATCCAATCGATAACCATTAACTAGCCAGACATACTTCGTTTTTAATAAGGCAATATTTTAAAAACAATTGGTACAAAAGACTCTCTCAAAGTCTGTGACATAATCACCCACAAAAACATATAAACCATGAAAGAAAGTGGGTTCAAGCTTAGAGAGCACATATGGTAGAGGAATAACTAGCAAGTCTTTTTTACCCTTTCCCAGCTGTTCCTGCTGGAATTTCCTTAATTGACACAAAGGCCTAGAGGTATAATCAATTCTTTTAATTAATTCCTAAAATTTCATCATTGGTTTCAACCAACAACTCAAAGTTCTTCATTCCTTTCCAAATGATTAAGAACTTGCTCACACTTAGTTTATGTCTTTGATTAATTCACTTTGCCTATGAATTTTTCACACTCATTTTATACTTTGATTTATTGATTGCTTTGTCAATTCAATCAAAAAGCCATTTTCACTTGATAAAAGTAGATTAACTTCATATTGTTAGTTATATTCATTGATAATTCCCAATGTGGAATTGTCATTTACCACTGTAGATGAACAGTTGTTCTGTAACCTAAAATATATGTCTAGAGGTACCAAGAGATTAAATGCCTTACCTAGCATCACTTAACCAATACCTGTTCAATACAAGAACTAAAACTAGGCCTTCCTGACACTAAAACCATATTTTTATCCATGTTTACTCAATATATCCCAAACTGAACTCTCCCTCAAAACTAAGTTCCCTATTACAACTAAGGGTTACCCTAATGTCCTAACTCCCTAGCCTCATAACCTACACTTCACCTTCAGCTGCTCACTATATCTCACACTTTTCCCCACTCCTATATTTGATCTGTTGCCAAGGCCTGCCCATTATATCTTTATGACATCTCTCAATTATGCCTCTTTCTCTGGGACAGGACCTCATCACTTCACACTAAACTATTGCAATAGCTTGCTGGTGAGTTTGTCTGCCTCAAATCTCTCCCCACTTGAACCTATTCGTTTAGCCACTAAAGTGATTTTCCTAAAGCACAGGTCTGACCATACCAATACCTCCTTCCTCCTTCCATCATTCAACAAATTCCAATAGCTCCCTAAAACCTCTAGAATCAAATATAAAATACTCCGTTTGTTGTTCAAAGTTTTTCATTACTGAGTCACCCCCTATTTTCTAGTCTCCTTATTTTTACTCTTTTTCTCTGGCACATACTCTTTGATCCAGTGACACTGACCTTCTAGTCCTAGAAACTAAATAGTCCAGCTGTGAGATCCAGGCATTTTCTTTGGTTGTCTCCCATGCCTAGAATGATCTCTCTTCTCATTTCCATCCATTGCTTTAAATGGATTCTTTTAAATCCCAAATAAAATCCCATCTTCTGCAGAAGCCTTCCCCCAATCCTCTTAATTCTAGCACCTTTCCTTTTTTTGATTAATTCCTATTTAGCCTAAAAAGCTAGTTTTTACATATTTGTTTGCTTTTTGTTTCCTCCATTAGTTTGTTAGCTCCTTGAAGGCAGAAGATTGCTTTTGCTTTTTTTCCCTAGCACTTAACCCAGTGCCTGGCATATAATGTATGCACTTAATAAAGTGTATTTACTGACTGACATACCATAGTACCTATATTTGTGACTATTTAGTGAATATTACACATGATTCATATGTAATATATAATAAGGTATTTCACAATCTACCTACATATATAACAAAGCATAAAAATGTGTGTGTATAAATAGAAGAAAAGAACTATATCTGTGATCTCATTGCCTTAAGGAACTCATGAATAAGATAATTCCTTCTATCAGTGCAGATCAGCACCTTTTCTGTAACTCAGAATCTTAGAGAGTTGCCTAAAACACCTGGAAATTCAAGTTCAATGACTTGCCTAGGCATACACTGAGTATATGTCAGAGGTGAGTCTTGAATTCAGGTCTTCTTGGCTCTGAGGTCAGATTTTACTCACTATGCCATGCTACCTTCATGTAGGAAGGTGGGAATACAGAAAGCAAAGAAGGAAGGAAAGAAAGAAGGAAAAAAAGAGTAGAAGGGAGGGAAGGAAGGGAGGAAGGACAGGAGGGAAGGAAGAAAGAAAGGAAGGGAAGAAGGAAGGAAGGAAGGAAAAAAGGGGAGAAGGAGGGAAGGAAGGAAGGAGAGGAAGGAGTAAGAAAAGGGAGAGGGAGAGAAAGACAGAGAAAGGTAGGAAAGAAGAATAGGAAGAATCAAGGAAAGGAAAGATAAAGAGGGAGGAAGGCNGAAAGGAAGGAGTAAGAAAAGGGAGAGGGAGAGAAAGACAGAAAGGAAGGAAAGAAGAAACGGAAGAATCAAGGAAAGGAAAGATAAAGAGGGAGGAAGGCAGGAAAGAAAGAGCTCAAAGGAAAGAAATAAATTAAGAATGTAATATTGAAAGGATGAGACTAAAATATTTAAAACATGAGTTGGTCAGTCTGAATACCATAATGCAAAGCCCTGAGAAACACAAGGGGCACTCTGAGATCTTTCTAAGATGAGAGGGATGAAGGAAGGTAAGGTGAGCCAGGGGAGAAGCAAACTTCTCCTACTTGTTAATTGTACCTCTAGCAACCACCAGAGAGTAACCAAGTCAGCATTTTCATTTTAACTTTTCAATGGAAATAGCTCATCAACAACAAGTCCTCTAATAAGTCTGTGAAGTATCATCATTTTTGTCCTCAGGGTTGAGGAGGTTTGTAGATGTTGTGATATATGAACCAATCTAAGTGCTTCTAGTCTTTGAAGGAGATGGTCAATTGGTGACACTAGGGAATCCAACTCATCCAGTTACCCTTTTGCTAAATTATAATTTAGCTGACACTATTCTGCTGCCATTTTATTTGTCTCAAATGAATGTCAATTGGTAGAGAGGACAAGACATTTGGGAACTAAATTACTGAAATCATTGCATGAATTAGACCACACAGATGCTCGACATTCATCCCTTCCCCCATTCATTTTTCTGCATTTCATAAATTTCTCTTTCCTCCCATCCCCCATATCCAAATAATTCACATTGAATTGGTTGCACAGCTAGGAATATAATGTTTCAAAGATATAAATAATAATGAGCACCTTTAATAAAATCACACATAAGTTATGCAGGAGACGTCAATTATAATGGATTTTAAAGGTTTTGATCTAGAACCTGGGTGGCATTACATTTAGACTAATAACTGTAACCATGATTTATGTGTTTGCAACCGAAATGGTTTCAGTGCTTCGATATATGTCCAAAGTAAAATTTATAGTCTGCTACAGAATGTATAAATAATGAACAGCCATATGTCATCCTGCATTTAAAATTTTGACTTCTTCCACAGCTACTCTAAGGTAAAATGAATTAAAACCTTAAGTTCATTGGGAACCAACTTATTTCGCAGCACTTTAAGGAATACGCACAAATGCAAACACTGATTTAATAATTTTCCTGAGTCAAAAGAAAAATGGCTGTTGTAAAAATGACAAACACTCTTGGGAAGTCTCAGGAGTCATCAAATTAACAGCAACCTGCTAGGAAAAGGAAAGCCTCCCTTTGCTAGGAGAAGAGAGATACCCCAGGCTCCTGGAAGCTCTCAGTGATTAATTTACAAAAGGGCCTATGACTATGAAGGATTCCTATGGTCTTAAGGCAAACAAACTTTTTTTTTAAAAAAAGGGAAATAGTGTAGTATCAGATGGGCTCAAGTATCTTCATTATTTTTCATAAAGATAATTGACTGAAGAATTTGGAGACTGTCTAAAATTAGTCCCAGTGGGTTACCCATTGGCACAGTTCCCCTGGGCTTTACAGATCAGTCTCTGGGAATCTGAGTCTTAAGTCCAGTCTGAGGAGTAGAGTTTAGGACAGTCTTAACTCATTTCTCTATCTCGCATCATTGGAGACCGGAGTCATACAATCATAGAGTTAGAATTGAGAAGACCATTAGAAGCCATCTAGCCCAATCCCTCTTTTTACAGATGAAGAAATTGAGGCCCATAGTGTTGAAGTGATTTTCTCAAAGTCACAGAGCTAGTGAATAGGGATTTGAACTTAAATACACTAAATTTTTTTTCAGATAACCAAACCTGAGTCACTGAAGAACTCACACTTAAAAAAAATACAAACTGTTATCATTTGGGGTAGCTCTTATACTCATTTCTAATTTTTTTAATTGACCAAACTGAATATAGTTCAGACTTTTACAATTATTGCTCTGTACTACAATTATCTTCGGATAACTACAGAGGAGGATAGGCCTTTTTTGCTCCTGCCAACAGACCCAGACTATAGTGATTTTAAAGTCCATGTCTACTTTTTTTTCCTCACCTACTTTTCAGTCTAAACAAAAGCGACCATATATAGAGTTCTTTAAGATTTGAAAAGCCATGTTCATTCCACCCCCATCCCACAGCAGCTCTGTGAAGTAGGTGCTATTAAATATCCCCATTTTTACTGATAAGCAAATGCTGAGATGTTAATTGACTTGCCCCATGATCACATCTGAGGTAAGATTTGAACCAGAATCCAAGTCCTGTGCTCTTGCCATTTTGCCAAACTTCTCCCAATACACTTGCCTATAATCAACTTCCCTGTTGATTTACTGCTTTTGATCCTGATCTAATTGATTCTCCAAGAGTCTCTCTGATTAGTTAGGTCCATGAATATTAGTGTTCAGGCTTTATGGCTTCCATTTTGGCTACTTAAAGGACTCATTTGCTTCCTCCCTAATTCTCTGTTGTGTTCTGGATGGTGAAGTTTTCTGGGTAAAAAAAAAAAAAGTTTTTTAGTTTTGAATTGGATGTTCCTTGAATAAAAAGTCTGAGCACGTCTTAAAAACCATCTGTTGCCAGCATTGTTTACTTTGTTAGATTGACTATCTCAAGTTCTAGAAGGAGAATTTATTTTTTTGACTGGAAGGCTTGTTTGGCTATAGGCTAAAGTCAGAGTAGAGAAAATTCTCTGTAGTGGGAATAAGAAGGGGAATGAATAAAATAGCTTTGCCTCTTTAGAAACTGGCAGGACTGCTTTTCTATGGTACCAGGAGAACCCATCAACACAGTAAAAAAAAACCCCAAACCCCAAAAAACCAGGAAGGCTACTTGTTTAATGGCCTGTCAATCAGCAAGTTGTGAAGAGTGTATAGTGGGAAGAATCCAAGAATTCTATGGCTTCTTCTTCTATTCCAACCTTGAAACTAATTAGCTTTGTTACTTTAGGGAAGTTATATAATCTGTTTGGTCCTCAGTTTGCTCATTTGTGAAATGGGAAGAATATGTGCTCAGTTATGAGTAGGGAAAAGAATCATGTTATGACAGAGGGATAACTAGTTAGCTACAGGATCAAAAAGAGCAATTTTGAGTCCTGCCTCTTAAACATGCTGATTTTATATATACTTGGGCACAAACCTTAACCTCTTGTCCTTTTGACAATTCCGTGAGAGTTGAAGAACAGTTACCAATATGCTTTGGTCAAAAGGGTGTATTCATTGGGAGTTTCCCATATCAATGAAATCACAGCCCAAGATCCTTAACAACAAAAAGCCAACAAATAAAAAACTTTGCCTTGACTCTCTGACTGTCTCTGGGAAGATCAAATGAGAAAGACTGTGTGATATAGTGCAAAGTGCACTAGGTTTGGAAATCAGAAGACCTAAGTTTAAATCCTGATTCCGCCACTTAGCATTTTTATGATCCTGAATAAATCACTTGGCCTCTCTGGCTTCCTAACCTCACATCCCATAGGTTTTAGTGTAGAGGAAAGACTTATAAAATTGGCTTATGTTTTTATTCAATCCACAATGAAATTGTCTCACCTTCATATTCCCAGGTATGGATTGATCTCCCAGTCCAGAACTAGGAAAGGTTACTTTGCTATATAGTATTCATGGCATCCTCATGTCACAAAAGAATAATAGGCAACCTAAGGACAGGGTCATCCATGAGTATTCTTGGGAAATAATACCAAATATAGCATATGCCTTCTTTAGTAGAATTAAAATAGGATAACATGAAAATAAAGTAACTGCAGTTGTTTTGGTTGGTGCTTTCCTTAAAGCATTCCTGCTACTGGAATGAAATATATTTTGCCAAGCAAAGGGGATAGAATGGCGAAAAGTAATAATCATTGCCCTTGAAGAACTTACAATCTAACTGGAGCGATAATAAAACATGTACAAAATTGTAATACAAGTTAAAATAGGAAAGGACCTTGGAGAGGTCAGACAAAATGAAAAGTGGAGAGATCTGAAGAGAGAGACCACTTCTAGATGGGACTGGGATTAGGAAAAACTTCACAGAGGAATCTGCCCTGAAGGAATTGGAAGATCTCAGTAGGTAAAAATGAAGAGGGAATTTGTTCCAGGAATAGGAGATGGACTATGTAATTATATAGAAGCAGGAGAAGGGAAGGGGGAATCAGTGAACTGACTAAAGGTCTATTTTGACGAGAATGTAGAATAAAGAAGAGCAAAGGGATTGAAGAAAGCTGAAAAAGCAGGTTAAAGCCAGATTGTAGAGATCTTTGATTGTCTGACTAAATCATCTGTGTTTTATTCTTCAGCCAATAGGGATTCACTAAATGTTATGTTTTTTTTTTTTTTTTTGAGAAGATAGAATGATGGGGTCTGCCCCTTTGTATTAGAAAGATTACTTTGGCAGAACTTGCAAAGGTTCATTGTGAGGGGAATGAGCCTAGAGAGAAGACCTATTAGTGTGTTATTATAATAGATATTACAAGATAAGATAATATGGGTTTGAATTGGGGAGATATAAATTTTAGTTGAAAGCAATGGACAGAATTTGGGGGGATAGAATTTGTGGGACTTAACAACTGTTTTAGGTATAAATATGAAGAAGGATCAAAGTTGAGGCTGTGGGAAAGTTGGCAGCAGAGGGGAATGGTGATCAGAAACAGGGAATTCCAGGGTTTCTTATCTTAGAAGAGTTGTCATTTTAAGGGATGATGAGGAATCCATTGTGACTTACTCCAGTGAATGCCATAGCCTGACAAAAGGAGGGCTCTGCCTGGTCATAGCCAGAGTAGTTCAGACAGGTAGAGCAAGAGAGGTGTCATGTAGGAACAACCACCACCACTATGACCACCATAACCACAGCAGCCACAACTTACATTTAAATAGTGTTTACTGTATGCCAGATGCTGTGTTAAGTGCTTTATAATAATAAACTCATTTAATCAGTCCACAAGATAGGTGCTGTCATTATCCTCACTTTACAGATAGGGAGATTGAGGCAAACAGAATTTAAGTGGCTTGCCCAGATCTTCTTGACTCCAGATTTGGTGTTCTATTGACTGTCCCCTCTATATGCCCTAAGCCACATCCACCAGGCGAAGCATTAGGGGGCTGAGGGAAATCTTGGTCTTTAGACAGGATATCTGGAACCAAGACTAGCACTTCATCTGAGCCAGGAAACTAAAGTTATTCATCCTGTTTCTGTGGCCTACAAACAATTTCTAATAGATAAATCTAGTTCCTGTCATTTGGGACCCCAGTTGATGCCCCAGTGGTGAGGTCCCCACATAGCAGGTAACTTAAAGATGGGGATAAAGATCACAGGAGGTAAAGAAGTTTAGGAATTGAGAGGTGAAGATGATGCCTCTGGAGATAATCCCAGGAGATGAGTGGCTTCACTACTCTGAACCTTATTTTCATTATCTGTAAAGTGAGGGAAGCAATACCTATAGCACTTATTTAGAGGGTTTAAGGGCTTCAATGAGATGATTCTAGTAAAGCATTACATAAACTTTAGAACACCATATGCTCATGTATTGTTGTTCTTATTGGTGTGATGTATTGAGCTCTAGTAAGCCACTGGCTATGGACCATGGTCAGATGCTTCAGGATATCTTATCTAAAGTATACAGTGTTCTCTCTCTACCCCATAGGGCCAACCATGAAAGGGAGATGATTGGGTAGGGTGGCTTCAGACTGCAGTCCTCAGCATCAGTCTTTTGAGTTTAAACTGACTCTCTCTTTTCCTTGCTTTGTTGGGGTTACAAATGGAGAGGAAACCTTGGGGGCTTTGGAGGTGGAAGCCATCAGCTGTGGAAACTTGAAGACCCTTGGTAGATTATAGAATTTTTTTTATTACCTTACTCTTTTGATCTTTCAAATGTTTATTTGTTATAAATTAATGAAGTATAGGATGTGGTCTAGGATAGCGATACATCGAGGGGGACTCAGAGTTGTAAATTTGAAGAGATACTTACCCCAACAGTGCTGTTATCCTAGAAAGTAGCAAAAGGTCTCAGAGTTCTGTGGAGGGGTTTATGCTACAGAGATATCTTGCTACTCCTCAGGTTAGTGTTGGGATCAGTATCTATTCAAATTCCTAGGCTCTGAACCTCAATCATATACATATTTATGTCTGTATGTATATATACACACATATATATACACAAATGTATATATTATGTATAAGCAAATATTTGTGTATGTTATATATAAATAACATTTATATTTAGAATATGCTGATGCCCACAAATGTGTGTGTGTATATATACATATATAAAATTATATTTTATACAGCCAAACATACAAGCATACTTTTAAAAATAACAACTTGCAAGAGCTTCTTTCTCTTAATAAACTGCCTCTTTGAGTTACTTTCACAAAAGTTGTATGGATGCTTTGAAAAAGAACTTTGCTATTTTCATTTCTTAATATCTTCTCCTCTAAAGAACTTTCCTTTATCACAAAAACTACATCTGAACCAAACAAAGCGAACCATTGGCCATATCTGACAATGTGGGCTTTATTCTCTGCCTATATCCCACCATTTCTCTGCTTAAGGCACAGTCGATTTATCAGACAAGAACTTTGATTCTTTCAGGGCTATTTCCCTTTACATGATTGTGGTCACTGAATAAACTTCCCAAGTTTCCCTTAATTCTTTAGATCTGTTATTTTTATGCTGTAATAATAGTTCATTATATTCATATACCACAATTTGATTAGCAACTGAGTAGTTCAGACTTTGTTTCCAAGTCTTTGCTACCACAAAAAATGCTGCTACAAATATGTTTGTATGTATAGGTCTTTCTGTCTGTCTTGACTGGATTCACTTTCTAAAGGCCAGCCTGTTAGATTCTTGAGGCCGCGGGCAATTTCTATTGCTTCTTTCCATATCTCCAGCATTTAGCACACTCTTTTTGTTCATCCTTTGTTTTTGAAGACGCCAGTGACATCACAGATTGATTTTGGTGAACTGGATTTCAGTGAGTCAGAGTTGCACAAAGTTGTGAGCTTCACTCATTTTTTCTTCCAGAGCCATCAAAGCAAAATGGGAAGATAAAAGTCAATATGGCTGGTTATGGCCAGGGTGTAGAGGATGACCTTGACCTATTTGATGTCTGACCAAGCTCTAAGTGCTCCATAATACCTGCTTCAGCTTCCTTCATGACCATTGGAACAAATTGTTCTCATCCACCCATTCTGCTGGGAGAAGTCTTCACATGCTTGAGATAGACATCCCTCTAACTCACCCACCCTTTTGAGACCTGCTAGTTACCTCAACCTGGTTTAGCCCTTCTGCCTAGATGGTTTTACCAGGGTGTGGTTACTGTGTATACATACTATAGCTTCTTGCAGTCACAGGGGAGAGTCCTACTGAGGGACAGAGGCAGAAGATGACAGAGAAAAGACTAACAGACTTCATGATTAGGAAGTAAGGTATTAATCATGGAGATGATCAGAGTGACTAGAAGGTAACAGAACAGGTAGACAAAATCTAAGGAAAAAAGCCCAAGTCAAACAAATTTAGACTCTGTAAGATTCCATGATTTATTGATGGGGTGTAGGAGAAGAGGATCAATGGACAATATAAATGTAGTTGTAGAAAATTTAACTATTATCCTGAATTTACCAATTATTAGCTGTGTAATCTTGGTCAATTAACAACCTCTGAGTATCATATTCTCTATCAGTAAATGGTATATGATTATACTTGGTCTATCTCAGAGGTCAATAGTGAAGTTCAAATGAAATAATGAGAATTGAGGTGAGAGTTGGGCAAAAGATAGACATCCCCGAAAAGGTTCTTGAACAGCTTTGAGAAGGGCTCGGCAAGCCCTTATAATAGAAGTGCTAGTCCAACACAAACACACTAGAATGATTTTGGCCCTTAAATGTTTGTTGATTACTCCTGATTGATTAAATAGCATTAACTCTTCTAAAACTTACTGCTGGCCATAGCTTCAATTTTCTTTTCCTTGGGGAGAAAGATCTGGCTGTAATGGAGAATGAATCATATCCCTAAGACCCGGTTCTTGATGCATCTGTGACTTTTGATGCCCTTCAGTTGTCCATCAAAAATTCAGTCCTTTATATTTGTATTCTTGAGGAGTGGTTGAAAAAATACAGCATTGTTTAAGTAGCTTCTTGTTGCTTCAGGGCAGGGAAGGTTAGAAACCTCTCTCTAAGGTGATGCAATGAGATGGCCAAAAAAAAAAAAAAAAAAAAGATTCTTTCCCCCCTCCCTCCCTCCTATACTGATTATTTTATTCCATCCTTTCAGAAGGTGTAAGTAGTTTTGTACTCCACCTTGTGAGAAGTAAATATAAATAAAACTCAGTTTCAATTCAAGTAAAGCTGTCAATAGAAATGATACCTTTCCTTCAGCAAGCTGGAAGTTTGGGCTATTAGGAAGTTTATCTGAAGTGTCATAGAAAACATTATTGATTTTTAGTCTGTTTTGTCAACGAGTCAATAAGCCTTGCTTTCTCCTTTTCTTTCTTCTCCCTTTTCTTTCTCTCCCCTCTCTTACTCTCCTGATTTTTTTTAAGTACTGTATAGCAAAAACTACTTTGTAAAAGGAATGTATATTTATCAAGGGACAAACTAATGAAGATAGGTGATTTTAGGAAATAATATTACCTTACACCTTGGATAGAAAAACAGTCTTGAAGTCTGAAATAACCATTCAACCAATAAACATTTATTAAACCTCTAATATGTGCCAAGCAGTTTTTAATTAATACAAAAAGATGCAAAAAATAGTCCTGCCCTCAAGGAGCAATCTAACCTAATCTATAATCTAATGGGGAGGACAACATGCAAACAAATGTATACAAAGAAAACTATATACAGGATTAGTGGGAATTAATTAATTGAAGGAAGGCACTAGAATTAAGAAGGCTTTTAGTAAAAAGATGAGATTCTGACATTTTTAGGGAGCTAGGGAAGGCAGTAAGCATATTTGAGGAAGTGTACTTACTGACTTGTCAAGCTTCCTCTAATTTATACTGGTTATGTCATCTCAGGTTACTCACTTAACTTCTCAGTGCTCAAAAGGTAGCTAGGAGGTTTCAGTCTAGAGTCAGGAACAGTTCAGCTTTAGGCACTTAAAAGCCAAGTGGTCCTTGACAAATCATTTAACTTTTTTGCCTCAGTTTCCTTAACTGTAAAATAGAAATAATGGTAATATCTATCTCCCAAAGTTGTTTTGTAGATCAAATGAATTAATATTTGTAAAGTACATAGCATTGTTCCTGGTCATAGTAGTTTCTTAATAAATGTTTGACCCCTTTCCTTAACCTTTCCTCTAGACAACTCTCTGAAGCCGTACGTTTCAGAGAAGATACAGGCCTAGATTAGTGTGAACAAAATTTCTTCAAGAATTTCCATGAAAATTTCATCCCTAAATGAGGGAAGTCTCTATCTTTCACATAAGAGAAAATCTCTAAAGAGGCAAGCTAGCACCGAGGGATAATAAAAGAGCTAGCTTCTCTTAGTTGTAGCTTTTAAAATCTTTCTCTCTTCTCCTACATGTCTCGAGTGGGTGCAGAAAGAGTCTGAAGCATGTGTTTCTTCTTTCTTGAAGAACAACAACAAAAAAATCTCTTCTCTCTAAAGCTTTCACAGGCCTCTCTTCCCTTTACCCAATCATTCAACATTATATTAACATTATGCAAAATTCCCCTAGCTTGACTAAAAACCCAGATTACCATAGTAAACTCCTTGAAGAAAGAAATTGTGTTTTTATGAATTTTTGTATCACTCTTATAGCTAGGAGTCATCTACACAGTATGTCTTTAATGAATGTTTATTGAATGAATAGTTGTTGAATTTTGGAGTAAAAGATGACTGCATTAAAAGAGGCAGAGTGTCTAAACCAGTGATGGCAAACTTTTAGAGGGGTGGGTGATGTGAAAAATGTCCTCTAGTAACAAACTCTGGCAAACTCTGAGCTGGGACAACCCCATAGAGAGTACTCTGAGTGCCCCACCTCTTGAATGTGTGCCATAGGTTCGCCACCTTGGGTCTAGACCAAAGATGATAAGTCTACTGTCTTATTCTCTAATCAGACCACCTTTGAGCTATTATGTTGTTTTGTTGTTGTGCAATTATGTCCAACTGTTTGCAACTCCATGGACCACAGCTATCCATGGGGCTTTTTTGGCAAGGATACTAGAGTTGTTGTTGTTGTTGTTGTTTTTAGCCATTTCCTCATCCAGTGGATCCTTGGGCAATCAGAGGTTAAATGACTTGCCCATGGTCACAAAACTAGGAAATGTCTGAGGCTGGATTTGAACTTTGGCCTTACTAACTCCTGACCCAGTGCCCTTAACCAGTGACCCACAATCACTTCTATGTTTAGTTTTATACAAATATTTTGCAAGGACATAGATACTTGGCTAGATTGGGTCCAGAGGAAATGGCCCAGGGTGGTGAAGAGAACAGAAATCAGACAATATGAGAATCTTTTGAGGAATGAATGATATTTAATAAGGATAAGAGAGGACTGGAGTATAGAACTGGGATTAGCTTTGCTCTACTTGGTTCTAGAAAGCAGAATTCAGGAATCATGATGTAAGTTGCAAAGAGAGATGTGATTTATGTAAGGAAAAAAAATCCTAACAATTAGCATTGTCCATAAGTAGAATCGATTACTCTGGGAAATAATAGATTTCTTCTCACTAGAGATATTCAGGTAGAGTCTGGAGAACCCCACTGAAGGGATGCTATGAAAAATTTGGTCTAGAAGGCTTTGGAGGGCCCCTCTCATTTCTCAGATTCTGTTACCCTGCTCTGATATTGTCCACATACATTCTATGTTTCTTACTTCTCCAAGGTAGTTTCTCACTTAACAATTATCTACATTTTCTAATTTATTGTGGGGCAAGCTTAGAACCTGCAGATTCTAACTCCCAAGCCCTGGGAAAATATTGTATGTTTAAAGGTAGATGTCCATTCAGCATTTCTTTCAGGATCCCTGGCTTTTGCATGAGTCCCAGGAAGAAAATGATTCATTTTTCATGGTATAAGAAGGAATTTACTCTAATTATTTCCACTGATAATGGAGATGACTATATTTAATAGGAAAAAAAATATTTCCCACTTTCTCTTGCAGGCTATGGTGAGTCACTGTCAAGAGGATATGTTGCTGAATGCAGCACTTCCATTTTAACTTCTTTCTTCCCTATAATTTGGCAATGTAATTTTTCTTCCATTCCTAAAATGTTTATCCTCAGAATGGAATTAGAGTAGTCTTGTCGGTGGAGTTCCATTGTTGAACAACAGAGTTTAGAACTGAAGCAATGATAACATTGGATCCTTGAATTAAAACTCTCTCAAGTGTGGCCTTCCGGAACAGTTCCCAGAATATCAGCAAAAATGCTACAGATTTAAAAAAAAGCCTTCATGTTCCAGAAATGACAATACAAAGGATTGCAGGCTAGATCATATTCTTTCCTATGTGTGTTGAAGTTTTCTTCAGATGTACGCCTTTGATATCTTAGGACCGTTGCTACTAATATGTTCCTGGCATCTCCTTCAGTTTGGGTGGTGGAATTCAAATATTCTAAGAATTCAGGTTTCTATTACTGCCTTTGAAATACCATTCCAGTGTCCCAAATGGTCCCAAAGAGATACATGAAACATTTATTGTAAGCACTATATTTGGAGAGAAGGAACCTAGGCCTGAATTCCAGTTTTGCTATTTATTATCAGTAATTACTGAGACTTCTGGGTTAATGTGGTGGTTGAGTAGAAGCTGGGTGACTTTCTCTCCTTACCAACTGATATAGAGTACCACCAAAGGACAAAAAAACCAAATCCAGATGAAAGAAGGGACCCCACAATAGGGCGCAGTGTTGAAGGTACATGGGATTTGGACACTTCCACGCTATAAGGGGGGGAAATAGCTCCCATCAAAACACAAGCAAATCAACCCTTCCCCACCCCACCCACAGTACCAGAGTCTGAGGCTGCGCTTCAGAGTTAGAGCAAGTGGAGGCACAAAATCTAGCCCTTTGGCAGCTAGCTGGCACTACTAGGAGCTTGCCCCTGAGAGCAGCAAGACCTGAGATCCCAGGTGGCTGGAAAACTCAGACTTTGGACACTGGAGTGGGGCTGAGAGAGGCAGCAGCAGTGCCCAGTGTACTCAGACTCAGGGGAAAATCTCAGGTGAAGGAGTAAGTGTGGATCAAGTTCTGGGCTCTGGGCAGCTAGCTAGGAACACGGGGCTTGACCCTGAAAACAGCTAGACCAGAGACCCCAGGAGGGTCCCAGAGAAGCCAGGATACTTACAAAGTAGCCTTAGGCAAAAACTGCTCCCTAACTCCATACACAGAGAATCAGATTGCCTTACTCAGACTTTGTCAGATAAAGCATAATGATACCAAGCAAGGCCTAAGAAATAAACAAGAAGACCAAGAAAAAAGCTCTAACACTTGATAACTTCTGCACAGAAAAAAAACCCAGAAAACAGAGGAGAATAAACAATTAAAGACATCCAAACCTTCCCCCCAAAATGATAAAGGGTCACAAGATCTTCAAGAGTTCAAACCTGAGATTATGAGAAAGATGGAAGAGATCTGGCAAGAAAATAACAGTTTAAAAGGCAGAATTCTGCAATTAGAAAGTGAGGCTCAGAAATCAAATGAATTGATAAGCAAATTGAAGACCAGAAATGACCAGTTGGAAGCCTTGAAGAACCAGATAGACCAGATTGAAAAGGAAAACCAAAAGATTATAGCTGAAAACCAGTCTCTAAAAGCTAGAATTGGGCAATTAAAAGCCAATGATCTCTCAAGTCAGCAAGAACAAATAAAGCAAAGTCAAACAACTGATAAAATAGGAAACATGAAATATCTCACTGAGAAATTGACAGATCAAGAAAACAGGTCTAAAAGGGACAATTTGAGAATCATTGGTCTTCCTGAAAAAGCAGAAATTAATAGAAATTTGGACTCCATGCTACAAGAAATTATTCAGCAAAACTGCCCTGAAGTTCTACAACAAGAGGGCAATATAGATGTTGAAAGGATCCATAGATTGCCCTCTACACTTAACCCTGAAAAGTCAACCCCCAGAAATATAATAGCCAAATTCAAGAGCTTCTAAGTAAAAGAAAAAAATATTACAAGAAACCAGAAAGAGACAATTCAGATATCAAGGAGCACCAATCAGGATCACACAAGATCTGGCAGCCTCCACACTACAAGACCGCAAGACTTGGAATATGATATTCAGAAAGGCAAGAGAACTGGGTCTACAACCAAGGATCACCTACCCATCAAAACTGACTATATACTTCCCAAGGGAAAGTATGGGCATTCAACAAGATATAAGATTTTCAAATATTTGCACAGAAAAGACCAGGACTAAAGGGAAAGTTCAATATTCAACCACAAAAACTAAGAGAAACAAGAAAAGGTAAATAAGAAACAGAGGGGAAATAAAGAAAATTCTTATTTTTAAATTTATCTCTTTAAGGGCCTCATAAGATCAAATTATTTGTATTCCTATATGGAGAAATGTTATGTGTAATTTTCAAAAACTGTATTCCTTATTATAGTAATTAGGATAATTATTCATAGGGAGAGGTTAGAGCACTAAATGGTCTAAGATGAGACAGGGTGGGGATAAAAAGAGGTGGGGTGAATAGTAGATGGCATCAAGAGAAACTTGAATGAATAAGAAAAGTAGGATATTCTTTACCTTACAAAGAGACCATGGGAAGGGTAGGGGATAAATACTATTTTAAAAAAGAGAGGAAGAGAGCATTGAGGTAATATTTAAACCTTTATAAATATATATGTATAATATATATTTAAATATAAATATTTAAAATATTTATAGCTGAGCTTTTTGTGGTGGCAAAAAACTGGAAAACAAGGGTATGCCCTTCTATTGGGGAATGTCTGAACAAATTGTGGTATATGCTGGTGGTGGAATACTATTGTGCTCAAAGGAATAATAAACTGGAGGAATTCCATGTGAACTGGAAATACCACCAGGAATTGATGTGGAGTGAAAGGAGCAGAGCCAGAAGAACATTGTACACAGAGACCAATACACTGTGGTAAAATCAAATGTAATGGACTTCTGTATTGGCAGCAATGCAGTGACCCAGGACAATTCTGAGGGATTTATGGAAATGAACGCTACCCACATTCAGAGGAAGAACTGCAGGAGTGGAAACACAGAAGTAAAACAACCACTTGAACACATGGGTTGATGCAGACATGGTTGGGGATGTAGACACTAAATGACCATAACAATGCAACTATCAATAATTTGTAATTAAGTCTTGACTGATTACACATGTTAAAAGCAGTGGAAATGTGCATTGGATATGGGGTGGGGGATGAAGGGGAAAGTAAAAAAAGGAATCATGTAACCATGGAAAATTTTTCTAAAAAAATAAAATATTTAAAACTAAAAAAAATTTAAAAATCAGTAATTACTTTGAAATTATTATCAGAAATTACTTTGAAATGAATTTTATTTAGTCATTTTAATGTTTTAGTCTTGTCAAACTTTTCTGGTACCCCTTTTTGGGGATTTCTTGGCAAAGGTACTGGAGTATTTTGATATTTCCTTCTCTAGATCATTTGATAGATGAGGAAACTGAGGCAAACAAGAATAAGGGTCTTGCAAAACATCACATAGCTGATAAATGTCTGAGGTCACATTTGAACTCAAGCATTCCTGAATCCAATGCTATCACTTTATCCACTCTACTATATATCTATCCTTAGGAAGAATAAAGGATGAAGAATAAAGTTAAATAATTTACTACTGAGTGAAGGATTGTAAACACCAAGATGTTGAATCCTGAAAATGTTAGCCACAAGCTAAATCTTCTGAAAAGTATAATGGGATTTTGAATACACTTTGTGACATCTGAAAGTAAAAACCCATACCTTCTGTATGGACTTCAAGGCAGAAGATTGAGAAGGACTAGACAATTGGGGTTAAATGACTTATCCAGGGTCATAAAGGTAGAAAGTGTCTGAGGCTAGATTTGAACCCAGAACCTCTCAACTCCAGACCTGGCTCTCTATGCACTGACAGAGAGATAGAGCCACCTAGATCCTCCCCACCTCCACCTCTATTATGTTTTGTTGTTGTTGCTATTGTTCTATTAGTTAATGGGTCGTATAAATTAGACTAGAAGCCCATGAGATCATTGACTGACAACTAAATTTTTTATCTCTTTCAGTCATGAAACTGATGCTTGTATACTAATTGACATTCAAGTACATGGTAGTTTTTATAGCTTCTCTTTTCTTGTTCCTTTTGCTCCTGAATTTTTACCAAAGTGCCTTTGGCACACTCCTTGGTTCTTTTGAGTTCCATTAGAACTGAGGGGAGGGTGTCAGATAAAGTCAACCCCATATTTGGTTAGAGCAGAAGGCCACTTAAGAGCTGTGACTTGAGAGATTCAAAAATGGGGAGCAGTTAGTAATATTTATGTCTGAAACAAATAACATGGATGGATTTCTCCTGAAGGATAGAGGAGGGATTAGATACTACTCCATTGGGGAGCCATTGGGGAGATAGAGATGCCCAGGACAATGGTATCCAGGCATAATATCCCATAATTGGGGGATGTGCTTCTGGGGATAAGTGCCACCTGATAGCTTCTTCCTTTAACGAATTATTTTTGATAACTATGTGTTAACATCAGTTCCATCATTATATAGTTACATTATTCTTGACATCAAGAAGCCTAATTCTTGGAGTTGGGTATATATAGAAGAGAAACATGCTTTGGGTAAAGAGGGAAGGATAAGAGCAGCTAGGTGGCAGAGGGAATAGAGTGCTGGTACTAGAATCAGAGGAAGATCTGAGTTCAAGTCTTGGCCTCAGATATTTACTAGCTGTGTGAGCCTGAGCAAAGTAATTTAATCCTGTTTGCCTCAGTTTCCTTATCTGTAAAATGAGATGGAGAAGAAAATGGTAAACCACTTCAGTATCTTTGCCAAGTAAACTCCAAAAGGGGGTCATGAAGAATTGGAAATGACTTAAAAAGACTAAGCAACAACAACAAGAAGAACAAAAGAAGGAGGATGGGAAGGAGAATGAAAGAGAGAGGAAAATGGAAGGCAGTCCTCCCAAACCCTGTCAGAATTTTAGAGCTGGGAAGTACCTTAGATATTATTTAGTTCAATTCTTTTGCCTCACAGAAAAGGAAACTGAGACCCCATAAAAGGGAAATGATTTACTCAATGTCACAGAAAAAGACCCATTCAACTCTTACTGAAATTAAAGCTAAGCTGAAGTAGAGTAAAATGGAGCCAGATACCATTTTTAGAATCTAAATTTCAAAGATTTATTGACTGTTTAAGTTGAAAGAAACCTTCTAGGCCACCTTGTCTAAGCCTCTCTTTAAATAGAGGAGAAAGCAGGCTCACAGTGAGTATAGGGGTAGTTCCTAGCATCTAGGCCTCCTGACTTCCAGTCCAGTACTCTATATGTCATGTCACTGAAATTTAACCTCATGAAATATGGCCAAGATTCACTTAGGTTGTTTCCTATCCTCATGACTTTGGAAAAGCAGCTAAATAGGGACTGGAGTCTTCAGTTCTTCCCAGATTCATTCTAGCCCCAAACTTAGCATTCTAAGAGAGTTCTTAGTCTTAGAGCCTTCCTGAGATTTGGACAGGCTTTAGTTGGGTGTGAGCCCATATACTGTGACTTCTACCCACACCCCATGGACCCTCGCTTGGTATATACACCCATACTCTTCCTATTCATTATGTCACAGGGTTTGACATTACCACCATGCCCCAACCTCATTTTCTTCCTTAAAGTAATATGTGTGATTAACATTCTCCTGTTATAGGTTTGACACCTTCCTTAATACATCATCACTCACTCATTAATATATCCTTGTAGATATTACTTAATTACTTAAATGATTTAAATTGGGGAAATGTGTATATGATGATCCCATTTGACAGTCTGGTGAAACTCTTGACCCTTTTTCAGAATAATGTTTTAAAATACATAGTTTAAAAATTGAAAGGAGTAATGGAAGTAATTGCTGACATGGGAAGTATTGGGTATTTTTACTGGGTCCATGGGACATTGACTACTTGAGAGATGTTGCTAGGAACAGGAAAATAAGGTGGGAAGGATGGAATTTTTTTATTATTATCAATTATGTGTCAGGTACTGTAGTAGGTGCTGGGAGTAAAGACTAAAACAAAAACAATCTATGCCCTCAAGAAGCTAAAGCCCCAGGGTGGATGTGGAGAAGGGAAACAACAGATATACAGTAAATACATAGAAAATATATTTTATATACTTAAATTTTGCACTATACTTATTTACAAAGAGATACGATGTGATACGAAAGTGCCCAGAGAAGACAACCAGGTGGGAAGATCCATATTCAAGACTTGCTTCTGACATGTGCAGGTTGTGTGAAACCTGGGTAAGTCACAATGTTGACACCAGGCTATTTCCTCACCTCAGAATTGATTAGCACGGAAATCCACAGATCTAGTCCCTATCCATATACTTATGTAAAGATTGCCTGTTTCATAATTTTTTATGGGCATGGCCTCATGTCCTCATTAATAAGACTACTTCTCCACAACTCAATCTCCCTTTAGTAAATGAAAATACACCTTTAAGAAATTAAATCAATAAATTTTGACATATTTGCCATCTTTGGTTGTAATCACTCTTCTATCCTGTAGTGAACTCTGACACCTTGATAATTGCTCAGCTCCCCTACTAGCCTCAGCCTCCTTCAAGAATTCTTTCTAGTCACGTTAGAGTGTCAAAGAAGTCTGCCTGTGTGTATTACCCAACCTGCAACTATTTTAGCAAGTTGACTCACGGCTGGCTTTGAAGTTACTTTTTCCAACTCTTGATTGGACTCGGGAGACTCGCCTGTATCTCTCCCTGGATTAGAGATGCTAGTGTATGCTGCAACCTTGTAAAATTGGTCCTGAAAGAGGCAAGATGAACATCAAACTATTTTACCACATAGCATGATTTTTTTTTCAGATGCAATCACCACTTTAATCATTTTTGCTTTCATGAAAGGAGAACTTCTGGTGGGTAGTGCACTTTAAGAAATTCAGGGAAAGATAACTTCAGAATGGGAATATATTATCTCAGACCTCTGCTGGTTTGCGCATCATTATTGTTATGTTACCATTCCAGAGAACTGTTATCTGCCTTCTAACTTGCTCTTAAAAATGGAAACAACAGAATGGGAAATCAAATAAATGGAACAAAGGACTGAGAGAAGCTTCTACATATACGGTACACTTCTGAGAATAGATCATAAGAGGATATTTCAAAATCCCTGGAGCCCTGTCTGACCCAAACAATATTTCTAGCCTAGAGATGCCTTGGCTTTGCCTTTGAGAATTCTCCTCTTCCTTACTCCACACAGAGCAAGATGCCTATGCTTATGCTTCTCTGTGGTTCCTTTTGTTTTTCTAAACATCCCTTCCTCTAGCTTTCCTACCTCTTTGGTCTCTGATGAATGTTCTTGTCCTTGTCAGTTGTATTATAGTGAAGCTTCTCTGTTCTGGGACCACTGTGTGTGTCATTTAGCTTACTAATCAATAATGCAAATTAAATCTACTGTAATTATCAATAAAGCAATATGTGTTTCAGTGACATGTGAACACTTGGATGAATATATGTGTGATGGTCTGAAATACCGGAACTCCCTCCACCCTCACCATAATGCATTGTATTGGTTAATAAATGGCCAATATTGATTATATCCATTACAGATTTATAGCATTTTAGCCTAGAAAAGAGTCTTTTAATAATCTTGAGAGGGGCAGCTAGGTAGCTCAGTGGATTGAGAGTCAGGCCTAGAGATGGGAGGTCCTCGGTTCAAATCTGGCCTCAGACACTTCCCAGCTGTGTGACACTAGGCAAGTCACTTGACCCCCATTGCCCACCCTCACCACTCTTCCACCTATGAGCCAATACACAGAAGTTAAAGGTTTAAAAAAATAATCTTGAGAGTGAACTACAGAGTAAAACAATGTGAATGTAGAGAATTCACTTTTGCATTCTATAACTACTTTCATTATGCAGAAGAATGAATTAGGATACATATTTAAAAAGAATATTCTCACTAACTATAGAATTTACCCTTATTTCCATTATTTTTCTTTCTTCTTCTTTTGTAAACTTCTTATCTTTGGTTTTGGAAGCACTATTAGTGATCTTTTTGGAATCAAGGACCATTAGGACAAAATGTTGGATATGAGTCAATATAGCTGTGAATTCAAAGAGTTAAGGTTTTATTACTGATAAATTCCAAAAGATATTGCAAAAAAACTTTTTTTCCTCCAAAAATCATGGCAATCACTAGGAACCAGCATGGGGTTATTAGGGAAAAATCATGAAAAACAAATTTCTTTTTTTAAGCAAGTGGAATGAAAAAGTAGAACCAAGAAGACTGCCATAGATTCATTTAGCAAAGCAAATGACAAAGTCTCTTATAACAATCTTAAAGATAAGATGGAGGAACAGGACCTGGAATAAAATGGAAGAGAAGAATTTATTAGTGATTGAACAAAATTATGCAAAGAATGTTGATTAATGAATTTGTGTCAACTTAGAGTACATCTTTTGTGGAACTCTATAAAGTTCTGTTGTTATCCAGGTTCTGTTTAATATTTTTATTAACAACTGGAAAAAAGATAGCAGGTGTGGTAATCAAATTTGTGGACGATATAAATCTGGGATGGATAGCTGCTATGATTGATGTAAGAATCAATATTCAATAAGATCTTAACAGTCTAGAATGATGGGACATAAAATTGAAAACTATAAAATATGTAAGTCTTGCATTTACATTAAAAAATCATTTGCCCAAGTACAGAATGTAGGAGATTTGCCTTGTGAACAGTTCATATGAAAATGAATTGGAGATTTAATTTTACTATGAGGTGAGGCAGTATGTTACAGATGCTATAAACAAAGCAAAATGGAGATTTCTGGTAAGGTGCCTGAGTGAAAGATTGTGTTTAAGCCAAGTTCTCCTTTAACATCTTATAAGGTTCCCTTTTATCATCTCATAAGAGCAAGCAATACACCAAAAAGGTTTTAAAAAAAACAACATTAGCAAAGGGTGGCAGAAAACAGACATCCTAATAAGGAAAATCCTCCAGAGACTAAAGCAGAGACTGAAGAAATTAGTGTTTTTTTTTCTTCCAAAAAAGTTATCTTAATACACTGACACAGGCCTATTGGATGAAAGAATTCAAGGTGAAATTTCAAGAATACAAAGATAATCATTCAATAACTTTAATTAGACCCTAGAACTGGAAATTGAATAGTCACAAACCCCCATTGTGAATCAAAAGCCTATTAAAATTATTAAAGGAAGAGAGATTAAGAAAAATTACACTTGAAGAATTTGACAAGAATTACTGGTTTAGAACAGAGAGTGAAAATGTTATTTGATCAATGGACATCTGGAAATAGAGAAATGAAAATTTATAACTAAAATATAGAGAGGTATCAAAATATAATAACCATGAGAAATCTCAAAAAAAAGCAATTTACTATAAACAAGACATGGGGAAATAATCTAAAAAGTCATTGCCCTCCCAGAAAAGCATGATGAAACAAAAAGCTTGAAAACCAAATTTCTGGAAAAAACAAAGGAAAATTGTTCAAAAATAATGGAACTAAAAAACAAATTACAGCTTGATAGAAACCCCAAAGATGCCATTTTCTGCTATTCAGTTCATCTCATTAAGAAATATAGTCACAAAGCTCTCCAACTTTGAAGCATAAATATCAAACGTCAAATTAAACAAAATTAAAACAAATTAAAACAAAAGAATCAACAGAACAAAGACTTGTTTTTAAAAAAAGACCAGCAAATTTGATGAAATTAATTAATGTGAGCTTAAAAGAGAAGACAAGTAAGTGGATAAAAATTTAAAAACATGGTAAATTAGTAGCAAATAAAAATTAAATTAAGATAATTAAGAGAAACTCACAATTTTATTCCAACAAAAAGTAAAACTTAAATGAAATTAATAACTACCCCAAACTAAAATTAACTAAACAGGAAATCAAGCATTGAAATAACCTAAACTCAAAAGTAGAAATAAAGTAAATTGTTACTCATAAAAAATCCTTTCTATTCTAATTGTATTTACAAATGAAATTTGTCAAGCATTTAAAGTACAAATAATTATTATGCTATTTAAAAAGATAGGAGAGAAAACTACCTCATAAAACTCCTCTTGTGAGAAAAATATGGTTCAAATACCCGTACTGAGGAGAGATAAAACAGAGAAAGAAAATTATAGAAAACTATGGTAAAAGAAATTATTAGCAAAGAAGTTAAAGAAATTTATTAATAAAAACTATTGACCATAATGAGGTTGAATTTATACATTGAAAACTGTATTAACATTAAGTAAACTATAAGCATGAAGAATTATAATAATAATTTTCTACAAAACTCAACTATTTACATTAAAACATAGAAAATATTTATACAAATAATCATTTTTTTAAAGCTTAAAGTCATAAGAATTAAACAACCTTTTCTTATTAGGATTAAAACCATTTATTTAAAACCAAGATATAGCATTATTTGATTTGGAGAAATAGTGGAAGTGTTCCCAAATGTATTATAAATAAAGTAAAAATGCTAATTCTAACAAAAAAAAATTGAGGCATGTACCTTATACTTCGAGAATTCAGTGGGTATTTTTGTTATCTTTACAAATGTTCTGTTTTCAATTAGTTAACCTCTTTAATTCTCATGATTTTCCCCTTACCATACTTGGGGATGGTCATATTCTTATATAAATTGTATGACATGAAACTTTGGAATTTTCCTATCTGACGAGAAATTCCAATCCTGAAATATTTCCCTATTCCTCACTCTCCTTTAATCCATATTTTATCCTCGCTGTCACCATTCTGCCATCCCTCTCCTTTGTTCAGTGTTCTCTTAGTCCATTACCTATTTTCTGACTTAATTTTACTCTTTTCACTATTTTGACTCTGTACTGTCTTGTTCTACATTTATTTCTTCTGTTATACTGATTCTGCCTCCCATCTTCTATGATTAAATATCACTTACCTTATTTGTATTTCTATTCATGTCCCAGACTACCCCCACCAACTTCCTTCTGTGGTCCCAGTGTTACTCATATGCTGTTTAGCCACCCTGGAAGATGTCCCGTGACCTTGCTGACTGAATTAATTACCAATTTCTTATATAATTTCATATTGGAAAGTTATGAAAACATTTTGAAAACAAAGGTTTTTCATAAGTCTTTTATCAAAGCCTTTTCAGAAGACAGTAGTCACTGCATTTGGACCCTGACATTCCAGTCCACATTTGTTTTTAGAGAAAATGAAATCCACTGAAGAAAATAAAGTTGGAAAAAGCAGCTGGATTAGACCAAATGTGCATAGAGGAGATCTATGTTATAGACAACACAGTATTGAGTGCATGGATATCAATTATCTGAAATAGGTGAAGATAACAAAGGTATTGAAAAAATCTTGGACCCTATCTTGGAAGGGATTTTTATTTAACAAGCACTGCTAGAAAAACAAAAACTAGCCTGAGAAAAGCTAGGTTTAGATCATTATCTTCTGTTATATACCACAGGAAATTACAAATGAAGAAATGATTTACATGTTAAAAGTCACATCACTGAAAAAATGTACAGTGAATAGAAGGTTTTAGCTTTCACAGCTATATATGGAAACCATTTCTAATAAGGAATATAATGTGGAAGATACTTTTAAAAATTGAACTGAATGTCAAGTTACATGAAATTTAAAATATTTTGCAAAAATAAAATCAATATAGCTAAAATAAAGTATGCATTTAGAAAAATACATTAAAAATAATACAAATTTGATATCCAGAATTTATAGAGAATTAATGTCATCCCCCAAAAGACATGATCAAATGAAAAAATGGTTTTCAAAAGATATTAACAGTTATCAATAACCATCTGAAAAGTTGCAAAATATTCATGAATATTTTATGATTTGATCTTTATAGTGACCCTGAGAGGTAGCGGTTATTATTATCTCCATTTTAGAGATAAGGACATTGAGGCAGACTGAGGTTAAATAACTTGAACAGAATTACAACTACATCAGAAATAAAAAAAAAGAATATAAATAATTAGACTGGCAAAGACGTTAAAAGACAGGAACATTTATTATGGTATGAGCTATAGGTAAATAGGTACATTAATTCACTGATGGTGAATTATGCAAAAACATTTATAAATTGTTCATATCTTTTGACACAAAGACCCCCCAATATACATCAAAGATATTTTTGTTGGCAAGAAGAAACTCATATGTTCAAGTATGTTTATAGCTACCTTATTTGTTTTGAAAACAAAACAAAACAAAACAAAAACTGCATTCAATGATTGGGGTAGAAGGAGGTACTTTATAAACTTTAAAGCACTCTGACAAATTTCAGGCATTATGATTATCCTACTGGTCACCTTGCCAAATGGAGGAAATAGATGATGAGTTCCTGTAGAAGTTTATAATCTCCTATGGGGGCAGGATATAATGCTGATCCATGATTTCAAGTAACCAGATATCTGTTGAAGCTGTCAACTAACACCAGAGCATCTGATTAATTCATCTAATATCTTGCTAATAATTTCATCCTTCAACATAAATAGTCATTAATAAAGTAACTACCATTCTAAATATTCTAACTAATATGAATGAACAATAAGAATCTTGGGATCATTGAGAATCTTTGAGATTAATCGTGAGAACTGGTGAGAGTCTAAGAAAAAATGACCATGTCCCAAAGAACTCAAAATAAAGAGGTATGGAGGAATTCTGGCCATGGTCTGATATGTCTTCCCTTTGTAAAAGCAGAGACTTTAAAGATAAATTAACAGTAGTGAGTTTGTTAGTTTATTTGTAGTAGTAGTAAAAATAGCCAGCTTTTAGATAGCACTTACTATGTGTTAGATCTCTTACTTAATGCTTTACAACTATTATCTCATTTGATCCTCACAATAACCATTTGAGGTGGTTGCTATTATGGTCCAGATTTTATAATTCAGAAAGCTGAGCTATACATAAGTTAACTGACTTGACCAGTGTCACACAGTTTGCCAGTTTCTGAGGCTGAATTCGAACTTAGCTCTTTCTGACTTAAAGACAAGCGCTCTATCCACTACTCCTCACAGATGCCTCTAGCTAGATGGGATAGTGGTCAGAGTGCTGGACCTGGAATCAGTAAGACTTGATTTAAAATCTTGCCTCAGGCACATAGTAGCTACGCAATTCTGGGCAAGTTACTTAACATCAGTCTGCCTCAACTTCCTCATCTCTAAAATGGAGACAATAATAGCCCCCACCTCTCAGGGTTGTTGTAAGAATTAAACCATAAAATATTTGTGAAACATTTTGCAAACTTTAAAGCACTATATAAATGCTGATTGTTATCTATTATTATTATCATCGCAATTATTAAAGAATTCAGGTAAAAAATAAGGAATCACATCATGAAAATTTAGAGGAAAAGTGACTTTAATCTCTGAACAAATTCCTGAAAATACATTGCAATAATAATTTTTATAAGAAGTATCTGAAGAAATTAGCACAGTTACCTAGCTTGTTCTTGGTGAATTCATATTTTATGAAACATTTAGAAAAAGCATCAAAGACACATGCATTAAAACAATGTTAAAGGGTGGTATAGATCTGTAACTGTCTCCAGATAGCTATTACTTAGAAAAGTTGAGGCTTGTGGAAATAGTAAGGATAACTTCTTCAATGATTTATCATTTCGAAGATTCATGAATTCATTCATCTCTAGATATTTTCTTGGTTCTAATTTGATGATCATGTTCCATTAAGGACTCTGCAGGCATTGTACAAATATTCCCCCATACCTTCCTTACATATTGCTTAAAGATTTGTAAAAAAATTATTGTTAACATTGCTATTGTGGTAGCTATAACAATGTATTCCACTTAGAATTGCTGTGATTTAGTCACAGAGCCCTCTAGACCAAAAGTCCTTTATCTGGATGTTGTTGGTTGTTTCTTCATTACAGTACATATCAGTCCCATTCTTCTCATCCTTTATCCCTTTTTACTACATTATTTCATTGTGACCTCTGGAAATTCTGTTCTTTCTCTATTCTTTAACAAAACAAACAAAAGAACAAATATAATGCTTCCTATTAGACCTATTCTTCTTCCCCAATTACTTTGTTTACAGTTGTATTTAATCTTCTATGTACGAGGTTCCAACTAATAAAATGTTTTTTTTTAATATTATTACTCCTATCTAGCACAGTATAGGTCAGCGATGGGCAAACTTTTTAAAGAGGGGACCAAAGGAAAGGAAATGCTCATCTGTCAATCTGTTTCTAAGGCAACTCTTTAGAAGTTTCATTGTATTGTATCCTACTCATTGTATTCGTCAGATTAGGAATAATGTAGCACAGCTGGACAGAACATTTCAGGCCCTACCCCCCCCCCATCTGGCTGTAGTTTGCCCATCACTGGTATGGGCTATTATTGCTTGTAGAGTTTAATCAAATTGCTTTAAAAATATTTTCAAATGACTTATTATTTAGCTGTTCACCAATTGATGGATATCTCCTCATTTTCCAATTCATTGCCAATACAAAAAAAGCTTCTATAAGTATTTTTTGCACATATAGGTCATTTTCTTTTAAAAAATCTTTGAGATATAGACTTAGTAGTGCTATTGCTGGTATGCATAGTTTTGTAGACATTTGAGCATAATTCCAAATTGCTCTCTAAAATGATTTAATCAGTTCACAATTCCATGAACAATGCATTGGTGTCACAATTTTCTACTTCCTTTCCACCATTTATCATTTCTCTTCCTGTCATATTAGCCAACATGATAGGTATAAAGTGGTATCTATATTAAAAAGGTAGTTTAAAAATTTTACATTTCTCTGATTAATAGTAATTTAAAGCAGTTTTCATGTTGCTAAAAATATAGCTTTGATTTCTTTGTCCAAAAATTGCCCATTTATATCTTTTGACCATTTGTCAATTAGGAAATGATTTGGTTCACATTTTTGAGAAATTACCTTTATCAGAGATATTTACTATAAAGTCCCTCCTCCCCGAGTTTCCTGCTTTTTCTCTAATCTTGGCTACACTAATTTTGTTTGCATAAAAATTTTAAATTTTAATATAATAAAAATTATTCATTTCACAGACCATGTTACCTCTCTCTTATTTGATCATGAATTATTTCCTTATTCATATATCTAACAGATAAATTATTCTATGTTAATATACTTGTGATATTACTTTATATGTCTAAATTATGTACCCATTTTGACCCTATCCTAGTATATGGTATATAATGTTGATCACTTCCTAGTTTCTGACAAACTGCTTTCCAGTTTCCTAAGCAGTTTTTGTCAAATGAATTCTTGTTCTCAAAACTTTGATCTTTTGCATTTAACAAACACTGATTACTATGGTCAGTTACTACAACATATTGCATACCTAATCTATTCCATTGATTCACCTATTTCTTAGTCAGTACCTGGTTGCCATTACTGATTACCATTTTATAATACTGTTTAAGATCTACTGTTTTTGACATTTAAAAAATTGATTCCTTCAATATTCTTGATCTTTTGTTCTTCTAGATGAGTTTTGATATTTTTCTAGCTCTGAATTTTTTTAGTTTAGTTGATATAATACTGAATGAGTAAATTAATTTAGATAGAATTATCAGCCTATCCATGAGCAATTAATATTTTTCCAAATTTTTAGATCTGACTTTATTTGTGTGCAAAGTATTTTATAATTGTGTTCATGTAGTACCTGAGTTTTTCTTGGCAAGTAGGCTCCCAAGTATTTTTTTATGGTCTACAGTAATTTTAAATGGAATTTCTTTCTATCTCATGCTGCTGGAATTTCTCTTTCTATCTCATGCTAATTTGTTAGCAATATTTAAAAATGCTTATGATTTATATTGGTTTATTTTATACCAAGTAACTTTGCTGAAGTTGTTAATTATTCCCAGTAGTTTTTTGGTTGATTTAAAATAATTTTTTAGTTGATTCTCTAAGATTCTCCAAGTATACCTATTCATATTATCTTCAATTATAGTTTTGTTTCCTCATGGCCTATTCTAGTTCTTCCAATTTGTTTTTTTCTTCTTATTGTTGAAGTAACATTTCTAATAAAAAATGAATTATACAGCACCCTTGTTTCACCCCTAATCTTATTGGGAAGCCTTCTAGCTTATCCCATTTATAGGTAATGCTAGCTCTTGGTTTCAGATAGATACTACTTATAATTAAGGAAAGTTCCCTTTATTGCTATGCTTTCTAATATTTTTAACAGAAATAGGTATTATATTTTATTGAAAGTTTTTTTTTCCGAATATATTGAAATAATCATATGGATTCTGTGGGCTTTGTTATTGATATGATCAGTTATGCTGATCTTTTTCCAAATATCAAACCAGCCTTTTACTTCTAGTATAAATTTCACCTGGTGATTATGTATTACATATATATACATATATATGCATATATATGTAGGATAGCATATTATCTTTGTGATATATTGCTATAATCTCTTTGCTGGTATTTTATTTTAAATTTTTGCTTCAATATTCATTAGTGAAATTGATCTATAGCTTTTTTTTTCTGATTTTACGCTTCTTGGTTTAGGCATCAGCACCATATTTATGTTGTAAAATTTGTTAGGACTCCCTTTTTGACTATTTTCCAAATAGCTTATATAGCATTGGGATTAATTGTCCTTTAAAATTTTGGTAGATTTCTCTTGTGAATCCATTTAGTCATGGTGATTTTTTCTTTGGGAACTCATTGATGGCTTGTTCAATTTCTTTTTCTAGGGTATGGTTATTTAAGTATTCTATTTCCTCTTCTGCTAATCTGGGCAATTTTTATTTCTATAAATATTCATACATTTTACTTAGGTTGTTAGATATACTACCATATTATTGGACAAAATTGTTCCTAATGATTATTTTAATTGCTTATTCATTAGTGGTGATTTTGCCCTTTTCATTTTCATATTGGTAATTTGGTTTTCTTCTTGATTTTTAAGAGATAAAATTGACCAGTGGCTTACCTATTTTATTGTCTTTTCCCCCCACAAAACTAACTCCTAATTTTATTTATTAATTCAAAGGTTTTCTTACTTTCAATCTTATTATTCTCTCCTTTGATTTTGAAAATTTCCAATTTGTTGTTTGATGGAGGATTTAAAATTCGTTCTTTAAATTTTTTTCATTTTTAAAGGAATACTTCATGAACTTGCATGTTATCCTTTTATAGTAGCCATGATAATTTTCTCTGCATCATTTCAAATTTATTCTGGATAAATGTTATCCAAATATATTCAGAATATATTCCAATAAAGCAAGCATTTTTAAAAATGTATTTTTAGTTGCACATCCAATTCATTGATCTCTTTCTCTATTTTATGATGCAAGATTTTAGAGATATAAATTTTCCCCTAAGTACTTTGGCTACATTTTGATATATTGTCTCATTGTTGTCATTCTCTTTAATGGAATTATTGATTATTTCTTTGATTTATTCTTTGACCCACTCTTTAGGATTAGATTATCGAGTTTCCAATTAATTTTTAATCTATGTTTCTATGACCATCATTAAATATAATTTTTATTGCAGAGAAGGATACATTTGATATTTCTGCTTTTCCACATTTGATTGTGAAATTTTTATGCCTTAATATATGTTTAGTTTTTGTGTAGGCTCTATGTACTACTAAGAGAGATGTCTATTCCTTTCTACTCTGATTCAGTTTTCTCCAGAGGTCTATCATATTTAACTTTTTCTAAAATTCTATTCCATCTCCTGAAATTCTTTTTTGTTTACTTTTTTAGTAGATTTATCTAACCACATAGGGAAAAGAGGAGAAATTTGAATTCCCTCATTATTAAAGTTTTACTATTTATTTCATTCTATAATTCATTTAACTTTTCCTTTAGGAATTTAGGTGTTAAACCACTTGGTGCCTATTTATTTAACATTAGTATTATTTCATTGTCTATGGTACTTTTTAGCAAAATATAATTTCCCTTATTATCTCTTTTTATTAGTTCTTTTTTTGCTTTATCTTTGCCTGATGTCATGATTGCTACCCCTGCTTATTTTTACTTCAATTGAAGCATAATATATAGTGCTTCAGCCCCATTACCTTTGTGTATGACTCTGCTTCAAGTGATTCTTATAAACAAAATATTGTCAGATTGTAGTGTATTGTAATCCACTACTTCTGCTTCAGTTTTTTTTTATTTTTATTTTTTCCAGATTATATTTTGATACAGTTTTTAATATTTTTGTGACATTTTGCAATCCATGTTCTTTCCTTCCCTCTTACCACTCTCCTATTCCAAAAAGGCAAGAAATATGATATAGGTTGTACATATATTATCATATAATACATATTTCCAAGTTTGTCATGTTGTAAAAGAAGAAACATATTGCTTACACTAGAGAAAAATTCCAAGAGAAAATAAAACAAAGGATGGAATGTGTCAGTCTGTATTCAGACTTCATCCTTTCCTTCAATGGTGGTAGATGTTCTTTTTTGTCATGAGTTCCTTTGAGATGCCTAGATCCTTGAACAGTTGATCATCATATATTATTGTTGTTACTATGTACAACATTCTCCTGGTGCTACTCACTTCATTTTGCAGCATTTCATATGTCTTAATAGGTCATCTGCTTGAGTTTTAAGGGTGAATTCATCCCTTCATAATTATGATTACTAACTGGGTATTTCCCTCCATCCTATTTTTCCTATTTGTACTTTGCTCTCTCTCTCTTCAAATGTCTATTTTGCTTCTGACCACTACCCCCATTAATTTGTCCTCCCTTCTGTCAATACCCCATTTCTTTTATCCCTTTTCCTCTCCTACTTCCCTGTACATTAAGATAGGTTTTACATGTACAAATGAGTGTGTATGTTATTCCTTCTGAGCCAATTCTGATGAGAAGAAGGGTCAAGTGTTACCCATCATCCCTCATTTCTCTGTCCGATATAAAAGCTCTTCTTTTTGCAATTCTTTCATGTAAAATAATTTATACTATTCTCTTTCTCCCTTCTTCTCCCAATGCAGCTCTCTTTCTCACGTCTAAGGTTTTTTTTTTAATTTTTAGAAGGGGTGATAACATCCTACCATAGTAGATTCACACTCACAAACACAACTTACCTGGTATTTGGGTTGCCCTCTTTGAATATGCTACTCCCTTAGAGAAGTGATGGGCAAACTATTCCCCCACAGGCCAGATCCAGGCCATAGTTTGGCCATCACTGCCTTAAGCAATTCCCTAATTACTCAGTGCTTAAGGCAGTGATGGGAAAACTACTGCCTGGATCTGGCCCATGGGGGAATAGTTTGCCCATCACTGCCCTAGAGTGTCTAGTACATGGACAGTACATGGAGAAGGCCCATTTTTCTGAAGGCACTATTATTGATCTCACTTGGTGTTTTGATGAAAAGGCATCAGTTTAGAGTGGTTCCCCTATGTGCCTCAAAGCTTCTTTATAGCATTCTCCATTGCTGGTATTTGTATCTCATTGCATGTACATGTGTGTATATATACACATGCATAAAACATAAAGCACACACACATATATAACTATATATAACATATTTCTTCTAAGTGATAAATGGGCTCATGAAAAATTCTCTTTGGTATGAATCCTTTGAAATAATTCAAATGTGACTTTGAATGGAATTTTTAAACTTGATTTGTAAAACTACCAAAATGCATTTCAACTGTGATTTTCATCTGCCAATGTTAACTAGAACTAAAGAGTTTTTGAGGCCAGCTTCCCAGGCACTTAGTCATAGATGTATACTGTAATTTATGTCTTTCATAAAAGTAATAGAATTTGAGAAGATACTATGGAAGTCTTAAAAAAAACAGCTAAAATATCTTTTCTTAACCATTTTGTATCACAGAACCCTTTGGTAGCTTGATGAAGTCTATTGACCAGTCCTGAGAAATAAAATATGTAAGATTAAAAGGGAAACTAATAACATAGAAAAAATTTATCATTAGAAACAAAACAAGTTCACAGACCACATGTCAGTACTCCTGATGTTATAATCTCACCACTCCAAAATCTTAAGCACGTTAGAATATATGCTATTAGGTCCTTGTCACAATAGTGATAAGAGCCAAATTAATAAATAAAATTTTTTTTAAAACTAGCCTCAGATTTGTCATTGTTGAGTAGAGAAAAAATAACTTTTTACCCATTTAGATTCTGTACCTTCCTGAGACTACCTCTCCTGTCTCCAGATCTCTCTTTTTTTCCTAACTAAAATGATAGAATCCTAAAATTCTAGAGCTATAAGGTACCCTAGAGATCACCTCGTCCAGGATTTCTTAACATTAGTGTGTGTGTGAGATAAACTTTCAGTGAAATCTATGGTCCCCTTCTCAGAATAATATTTTAAAATGCTTCACATAAAACATACAGGTTTTAAAAGGTACTAGTTATATTGAAATGGTTTGAAAATATTTTTAAATCACTTTGCAGAACCCAAGAAATATCTATTATGGAAATGGAAAAAGGTGAAGCATTTAAACCAATGTCAAAGATTTGGTTAGAGCGCAAGAACCCACACTTCCTGACTGAGAGTAAAGAGGATTTTGTGCCTCCTTCATTCTCTCCTTCTCTACCATTAAATAGGGAAATGTGTTACTGATTTTTGCATAGTAATTATTATCTCCTCCAAAAGCAGCTTTGGAAGAAAGTTGAGATTGTGGCAGAGAACAATCAAATCTCACAAGTTAGGGCAAATGTGCCATATGTCTTCTAACTCCTGGGCACAATGGGGAGCCTCCTTAACTACTTTCCTAATGCCCCCTCTTGCATCTCGGTGTTGGAGGCACATATGGTGCCATTTCCCTTTCCCGAGGAATTTCTTTACCGATATTGTTTTCTGTCACAACCTTAATATTCTTTTAATGTACTGCAGTTGTTTGCTGTGATGCTAATCCTTTATCCCTTGTTAGGAAGGCTTCATTACAAATGACAGAAATGAAAATCTCATGTCTGAGCTAAGAATCACATTTTTTTTTGGTCTCAAATTCTGGTTTTCAAATGACTGAGCCAGAAGAGAGCTTTGGCTTAATTTGCCGTTTTGTGAAATTTCAAATCTACTGGCGGCATGGTCATGGTTTATGATTCCATGAGTACTTAGGGAAAATTCATGGAATTAATTTCAGCCCCTACCAATTCCATTTAAAAAATTAGGATGTTTATTTGTACTAGATTTGTACATCCCAACCAAGATTAATGTGATACTCAGAAATCTAGTTGAGACAACACTGATTTCCAATCTGTTTGTCCTCCCTTCACTTCTGTAATGCAGGACCAATCCTGCATTACACCTCACAATTTCAACAATTGAAAATGGGTCAAATATTGGTGTTAATATCCTCGGAGTTCATAGCTTTTCTACTTTGCTCTTTATAAAAATCATTATCTTTAGCTATTCTAGGATTTCTTGTTAAACTTGTGCCCAATCTATATTCTTCTTTATGGCTTTGCTTATAGATATTTTCAAGATGTTGTCTTCAGATATTATGTCTTGGGCTTCCCTCTTATCAAAGTGGATTTTTGTGGTCAGGTTCCTTTTTTGTTGTTTGCTCATTTCTCCAGCCTATTTCTTAACTTCAGACTTTGCGTTACACTTGGGCTTACTTACTCTTTGGGTAGTGTAGATCTCTGGACTGAGCTTTTGTCATTAATTAGTATCTGATCTTTCTGATCAGGTGTTCTGTCCCCTGACTTTCCCTGAGCTGTGATCCTTGTCACTAGTGCTCACTCATCCCTGATGCCATAGCTAGTTATACTTTTTTTTTCAGTGATATCGCTGGTCTTTTATTTTTATTTTTATTTTGTTCCCATGTGTCTTATTTATTTTATTTTTTTAATATTTTATTTTTTAGAAACATTTTCCATGGTTACATGATTCTTGTTTTTACTTTCCCCTTAATCCCTGCCCATATCCAATGCGTATTTCCACTATGTTTAACATGTGTGATCAATCAAGACTTATTTACATATTATTGATAGTTACATTGGTGTGGTCATTTAATGTCTACATCCCTAACCATGCCCGCATCAACCCATGTGTTCAAGCGGTTGTTTTTCTTCTGTGTTTCCACTCCTGCAATTCTTCCTCTGAATGTGGGTAACGTTCTTTTCCATAAATCCCACAGAATTGTTCTGGATCATTGTATTACTGCCAGTACAGAAGTCCATTACATTCGATTTTACCACAGCGTATCAGTCTCTGTATACAATGTTCTTCTGGCTCTGCTCCTTTCACTCTGCATCAATTCCTGAAGGTCTTTCCAGTTCACATGGAATTCATGCCATACTCCTTGCAAGCCCCTACCCTAGTATCCATAAACTTCTCTTTTTGACTTTCTAAGATGCCCTAGACTGGGAAAAAAGGCTCATTTTGACTTTTCATTGGCTTTCTTTCCTAGAGTTTGGTCAAATGTTCTTTTTTATAGTTTTGGAGGAGCTCAGCAAACATGTTAACTTCATTCTACTATATTTGCCGCACTTCTCCTTTCTATTTTAAATGCCAAACTAAGGATCTAGGTACTTGAAGAAATTTCCCAGGAAATATTTTCAAGGCTGTTCTTTTAAAGGCCTATACTTGTCACCTAATAATTATATTCTTCAGCCTAGTAGCCAGTCATTATGCAGGACAAGAAAATTAGACAAATGTATATGGAGTTTTGATTTCTCATTGTCATTCTTTTGAAAGATAGAACTGTAGGTGCCACAATAAATAGAAATGCCACAAATATGTAGGAAGGAGCTAGCCAAATAGAAAGGGAAGAAGAGTCTATAGCATCAGCTGCATACCAATTATGTATAAAGGTCACTGACCTTGGTTGATGCTAGTGAGCATACTCTCAGAACACAAAGAAAAAGGAATTATTTTTACCTTTGGTTTTAAAAACATATAATTAAAAAAATCTATCACAGCTTTTTCTAGTTTCTGGTTTCTCTACAGCAATGTATTTTTTCTATTGTATTTTCATTCTGCCTCTTTTGTCTCTTTTCCCAAAAGAAGATTCTCTATTAAATTGTTGAATGTATTAATGAACCTTTATTTTTTCATTTATTTTTTCATTTTTTGTTGTCATGCAAACATACTTCCAAATTGGTCATTGTTGTAAGACTACACTCATATATAACCAAAAACCCTAAATAAAACTATAAATGCACTGATGTGAAAGATGACTTCAAGAGTTCTTTCTCTGGAGATGGATAAGTCTTTCAGGATTGTCCCAGATCATGGCATTGTTGAGAGTACCCAAGTTTGCACAGATAATCATTGTCCAATATTGCTATTATCGTGTACAATGTATAATGAACCTTTAGATAGAGTTAGGACTGTATTTCATGGGTCTCTGATCTTCCAGGAGTACCCCAGATTTTATTGTACCAAATGATATGTAAGCAAACAGAGAATAGTCTTGTTTTTACCCTTCTCTCTATTCTCTACTATTGATTTAATAGAGTGAAAGGAATGTTTATAAAAGGTATTTCTTTTCCCATGAATTACCTACTCAAATATTATTTTTGCCCTGCTAGTCTGAAATAAATTAAAGGAAAAAATGTTTGTTTTTTTTCCCCCTTACTTAGAACGGCAAGTCTGGTGCCTCAATGACTAAACAATGATTGGCAGAAGCAAAGATTTAAGAATAGACAATAAGGAAAATGATAAATATGGTGATCTGTAATGAAGCTGTAAGCATTATTCCTCTTCCTACCCAGTAAGTCTATTTATGAGAGGGAGTTAAATGACTTGATGGATAGAGTGTTTGCCTTGGAGTTAAGAAGATCAGAGTCCAAATATTACTGTAGACATTTACTAGCTGGTGACCATAGACAAGTCTCTTCACCTCTATGTGTCTGAATTTCTTCACAATAATAGTACCTGCCTCCCAAAAGTTGTTGTGAATATAAGAGATATTTAAAATGCTTCCTATATCTGAAAGAGTCAAATAAATGCTAACTACTTATTATTATTTATAATGATGCTCAAACTGTTGGATTTTTACTCTTGAGTGTATGAATTTGTAGCTATTGGTGGCGTATTTATTGCAATTAGTTTCCTTCATAATTCTTAAGTATTAAGTTTAATGAATTTAAAAATTGTAATTCTGAGGAGGCTTCAATAGGACCAGATGGTTCCATGACACACAAAAAAAGGTAAAAAAAAAAAGCTACCCTTCACATCTCTTCAGTTCTGGGATATTGTTGCTTTATTTTTGATAAATGGGGAGTTTGGTATAGTACATAAAGATTCTTGGAATTTATTCTCATTACTTATTTGAGAGAATGTATATTGCTTCTTCATATATGATAGGTATTATTCTTTCCTCAGTAATTATTTGTATTTATCCAAATTTTATATATGAATGAATTGGATACTTCTTAACATTTTTTCCTCAACTTAAGATAGTAACAGTGTGTGAAGATGCTAAACTGTTGATTTGATTGCCATTTCTTTGTTTCATTGAGAAGAGTAGAGCATAGATTGAGAGTTCACTCTTTATCTCTTTCAGGGGAAAATGAAAGAAGTTGCTTCTTGTTTTGGTAGGAGAAAGTCTTCAATCTACTGTTTTTATGAGTTCTCAACTTTACTGTAATTAAAATCACTGGATAGCAGTATTTGGGAACAAGTTGAACACTGCTTCAAAAAAAATCCTTTGTTTCTTCCTCATAACTTGGATGTCTGTAGCTATTTTCAAATCCAAATTATTTCATTCAATTAGCATTTCTAAGAAGGAACCCTTCTAATCAACATGTTTTTAAACAAAGGGCTGCATTTCAGAATAAAGTGACACTCCTCTATATTTACTTTCTTTTACCTTTTTATTTAAAGACTTGTTTGCATTTGTAGTTTTGGTTGTTGTTATTGTTTTTAAGTAACTAATTACACAGAATATATGCAAGAGTCATTGGCTGAAGAAAATGTTTCCTCTTGTTCTCATAACTCCTGGCTAGCCATCAACATCACCAGATGCCAAGCTTTCGGCCACCGTTTTCCTGAAGCAGCATCTGGCTCCCTGGCAGACTCCACATGCACGTGTGATGATGATTCTGGAGACACAGCTGGGCCTGCCTGCCCATTGATGGGTTGTGTGGGTTGCCCCATCAGTCTGCATGCCACTTGCTTTTGGCTCACCTTTTGATTGAGTCTCATTCGGATATTTTTCTACCATCTTCCACAGGTTTTTTCATGCATATATTTTTTCATGAGTGCTTTATATGGATCTAATCACACTTTAAAAGTAAAAAAAGATAGAGAAAAGAGGAAAATGAATTTCATATACCTATATATTATTTTCTATAAGGGTAATACCTTTTTAGAGTCCTCCTCTGTGAGAAAATAGTTTAGTTCCTCCCTGAAGCTATAGTAAAATCTATTGTATGACCTGAAAGAATCATTAAGTTACAATTTGTGTCCCCTTTCTCCCCCCAAGAATGCATGGACTATATTACTTTTGAGTTAACTCTTTACAATTATTTTGATCCCCGATGAATGAAAGAAGGGTTTTGTCTTGGAATAAGGTGAGAGATACACGGAATATCCATGTCATTGTGCATTTATAGAATTATTAATAATGTAGGACACAAGAAAGAAATCAGGCATCATTGTGGAATTGGCAAAGTTTGTCTTCTGTGCCCTCTCTTCTGTCTTTTCAGTAATAATTTGCTCTATTCTGACTTACTCCACCCTTATATCCAGTCATATCTTAATCTTTAGCTTGATCTCAACTAAAGTGGCTGTGGGAATTACTCCCTTTCAAGACAGTAAAAGGCAGTAGAAAGAGGACCAGATTTTGGGTGAGAAGATCTGAGTTCAAATCGTGGCTCTGCATTTAGTACTTGAGTAACCTTGGATAAATCGATCTCTCTGGGTATCAGCTTCTTTCTATGTCAGATGATATAGACAACAGCTTCAGGTATTTTGGTTAGTAATGATTTAGTGGTCATAAGGATAGCTCAAAGCTATATAGGACTCTAAATTTGTATTGTATTTTATATCTTTATAAGAAGATAGGATAGAAAAAGACAGGATAAAACATTTATGTTAGAAAGGGTCTTAAAACTTTATTCTGGTGAGAGTTACTGTCATACAAAATCAAAGACTTTTCAGATTGTGTTTGTACACATTCTCATTTTATACCTCTCTCCCAACAACCTTTTAGAACAAATTTGGTCTGTAATATTATTCCCATATAAGAAGAATAAGAAGAAACTAAGACTTAGTTCAAGTGTGGGCCAAGGTTATACATGTAGCAGAACCTGTTATAGAACTCAAGAATCCAGACTCAGAACAGTTTTCTTTTTAATGGCCAAGCATTGTTTAGTTTAAAATATTTAATTGTTTTGATATACATGTATTTGGATATATATACACATATATATGGAAATATATTTCTGTATATCCCTCATCTTTGAGCCACCCTAAATCCAACCACTGCTTTCATTTATAAAGAAAACTTGAGTTAAATCAAAAGCAACAAGCTCCATGAATTATCTAAAAACAAAAACAAGTTGTAACAGCCTTTATAGATATCTATCGGCACCTATATTGGTATAGATACACAAATACCTGTATCATAATAGATACAGACTTCTACAGATATCTATTTAGGTTAATGCTAACATTTCTTTCAAACTTTTGACTTGTGATTAAATGGTTGGGGGGATCCTAGCTGCTGATGTAGTTCCCAATTTTTACTTACTTTTGTAGCCAATGTTCATAAATTGCTGTGGCTAAAACAGAATGAAGTGGTAATGAATGCCCTTTTCTAAATATCCTTAGGACGGTTTTGGGGAAAAGAGATGCAATGTCCATCACTGCATCTCTATTTGGATCAGCCTTCAGAAACCTGATTTCACCTCTGCAATGACATTCAAAGTCTAGCTCATGTTAAATATTCCAAACAACAGAAGGAGTTTGCTCATTAACCTGATTTAGAGAGCTGCCATGTACTGTACATGCTTAAAGTATTAAGAATCCTTGGCATTCAAGAGTGCCAAGCATTTAGTGAATAGCAATGTTGTTAATTTCTGCTTTATTCTTCCAAGATTTAACATTATCAAGAACTCATTGACTAATGTTGAAATTTGTTTGCAAATGTTCCTGTGATAGAGTTATAAAGCATAGTACTAAGCACAGCCATATTTCCTCTTCTAAACAGAAAAGCTACTCCTCATGGAAGGAGCCATCACCTTTATTCCTGTAATTGAATGAAAGTTAGTTGCTGGTAATGTTGGTAGTCATTTTCTTTGCTTTATGAAGAATTTATTTTTTTCTTTCTGATTGTCTTATATGGCTATTGGAAGGGGTCTGTTATGATTGCTTCTACTGGATTTCATTTGGAAAGGGCAAATGCTCTTTGTTCTGATTTTAATTATAGAATTTCAGGCAAACAAATGCCTTTTTCCTCTGTGTGTTTGCTAGTCTACATAGCGGCATTTAAAATGGAGCTGTGGCATGGAGTCAATGAACAAATCTATTTATTTATAGCTGAGTGACCTTCTGTTCCCCAGTATTATGGATTTCTGGCCACTGACAGGGATACTAGCTCCCCTTGAATATCTGGCTCGTGTTCAAGATGAGATTTGGAATATCTTTCAAAGAAAATTCTCTGAGTCAGAAGCTGGTTTTCACAAGACTCTGAGCAGGATGATGTGGACTCGAACTGAGTTGGTCTTGATACCCCTTGAATCAAATACATACATTTCACCCAGGGAATGTTTTGACAGACTTAGGATGAGAATAAGTTCCCTTTGGGTTGGCCAGTACTCTCTCCACTCTCCCTCCCCTCTCCATGCTGCTAGTTCTTGTACTGGATTTTGTCTCAGTGTTAAAATAATAGCTGGATCGAAGGAAAATGGCTATCTAGAAAATACATCTGCCCTAACAGGTGAAATTCTTGAAAGGGTGAAGAGACACTCTGTAAAAGCCATGCTCAGAGAAACCATGAAGCAAGTGAAACAATAATACATTCAGTTTGATTTTCCCCTCGTTTCTCTGCACACATGGCCTTATTAAGTTCCTAAACATAAACACATTCCTTTTAAAATATATCTTCAAAGTCGACTTGAGTTCTAGCCCTATAGGGACTTGACATATCAAAAGAAACTTGCTGACATAAACTGGTATGTTGAGCTTGATCTATTCTAATATATGATTTTAATGTTTCTCATTTTCTTGCCTTGCCAGCGCACATCTATCATACACTGTCACATTTAAGTTTCCTAAATTACTGCTTTTAACTTTTTGTCACTTATTCAGCAAAGAGATATATTCTAAAGCTCAGCCTTTTTTTCCTGTGATTGTATCTTAATATTAATAGTTTGAGGGGGAAATGGAAATTTTTGCTCAGTTAAGAAGACAGCCTTTGTGGGGAGGGGGGGGGGCGGGAAGGGACTAGCGGGAATTCAATATTATCCTGGTTTCAAATTCAACGTTTGATTTAATTTCTGCCCTTCCTATAGAACACGGAGAGGGGAAAAGATAGGGAGCTTAGAATGTACCCAGCAATGTAATTACTGGAATGAGAAAGGGTCCATCTTTGATACATCTGTTTATAACTGATGGAAAGATTTATTGCTTGTTCATAGAGCATACATGAAGGGACAGTAGATGAATATACTCCCACTGTTAAAAGAAGGTAAAAGGAAGGGCCATTAGTGCTGCTGTGAACTTGAGTATCATTTGACCTCCAGCTTATCATGCTATGATCAAGTTTTCACGATGCTAATTCCAGTATCTTTCTCAGGCAATCTGGAATGTGGTGGTCTGAGTATGTAGAGAAGGGACAAAAGGGTATCAAGGCAATAACATTGGACTGGGAGATCAGAGATCTGAATTTCAAATATATTATGTCTTGGGGTAGTTGGGTGACTCACTAGATAGAGGCAGGTCTGGAGACAGGAGGTCCCGAATTAAAATTTGACCTCAGACACTTCATAGCCGTGTGACTCTGGGCAAGTCACCTAACTACAATTGCCTAGCCCTTATTGCTCTTCTGCCTTGGAGTGGATACTTAGTATAAATTCTGAGATAGAAGGTAACTGTTTATAATATATATTGTAATATATATATACATATATATATACACACCCACATATACATACATAGGTGTGTATATCTATATAGCTATATAATTACATATATTCACCTTTTTGAGATTAAGAAATCAACTCAGAAGCACTTATTAAGTACCTTCTCTTGACCAGGCACTAGGAACAAAAAAAAAGTGGTTCTTGACCTTCGGGATCTTACATTCTATTAAGGGAAATAGCTTATAACACATATAAGTAGATACAGAATATGATGTAAATTTAATATAATTTCTGAGAGGAATCCTTAGTAGCTAGATAAGTCAGGAAAGGCTTCATATGGCAGATGGTGCTTGAACAAGGTTTGGAGGAATCTGAGGATTCTAAGATATAGAATTCTAGACATGTAGAACAATGTGCAAAGATGTTGAGATGGAAAATGGTNATATATATATGCATATATATATATATACACACCCACATATACATACATAGGTGTGTATATCTATATAGCTATATAATTACATATATTCACCTTTTTGAGATTAAGAAATCAACTCAGAAGCACTTATTAAGTACCTTCTCTTGACCAGGCACTAGGAACAAAAAAAAAGTGGTTCTTGACCTTCGGGATCTTACATTCTATTAAGGGAAATAGCTTATAACACATATAAGTAGATACAGAATATGATGTAAATTTAATATAATTTCTGAGAGGAATCCTTAGTAGCTAGATAAGTCAGGAAAGGCTTCATATGGCAGATGGTGCTTGAACAAGGTTTGGAGGAATCTGAGGATTCTAAGATATAGAATTCTAGACATGTAGAACAATGTGCAAAGATGTTGAGATGGAAAATGGTGTCATGTGAGGAATAGCAAGGAGGTCACTATTTATGTTTGGAACCTGGCTGTCATACCTTTGTTCTGAAATATCTCTTTGACACCTGAGAGAAATTTGAGTCAGGGAGACCAGTAAGCTTAGTAAGGTGATTGTCCGTGATAAAGCTGATTTATTCTTCATTTTTTTCTTTTTTTCCCCCTTCACTATCATCTCCCCTCCCCATTCTTTGTCTCCCTTTACCCTTCTCTTTTATTCCTCTTTTTTCCTCAAACAGGATTGTGACTGCAGCTTTGATCTTCTTACTAAAATGCAGTGAGTAGTATACTTAAAACTTATTTAATGTAGCTCTATGCCCAAGAATGTGCCTATTTATCTCACCACCTTCTTGGAGCAAGTAGGAGGTGTAAAGGATAGACCATTGAGCCTGAAGTCCAAATCCAGCCTCAGACACTTACAAGCAGGGTGGCCCTGGCCAAGTCATTTAGCCTCTGTCTGCCTCAGTTTCCTCGACTATAAAATGAGGATAATAATAGCACCTTCCTCCCAGAATTATAAGAACCAAATGAGACACTACTTGTAAAACTCTTATCACACCTAACATACAGTAGTGACTTAATAAATGCTTGTTTCCTTCTTTATTTCCCCATTTACATATTTTGGTCCAGTGATATGATTTCTTGGTATTAAAAGCAATCCTACACCACCTCTGCTCCCAGCTCTATGTTTATTGTAGGTATAACTTGAATCCTTATCATTCTAACTCTGAGTTTGGCTCTCTATCTGCCATCTTATCATTTGGTAATTGACTGACTGTGTCCTCTGGCAAAGAGAATCTTTGTGAAGTGAATGATAATTTTTTTGGGAGAGATGATTAGGGCTGTGTAAGAATGGTATTGCCCTGGTACAATGGAAAGAATATTGGTTTTAGAGAGGGCCTAATTAAAATCTGATTTCTAATGCTTACTACCTAGATGACCCTATGCAAATCATTTAACCTTATTGGATCTTGATTTCCTCATCTTTAAAACAGATGTTCTTATTAGATGGGTTTTGAAGTCTTTTCCAACTCCGTCTATTTTCCATTGATTCTATCTCTTGCCATATCCACTGTGGCTGTACTTGTCCCTCTTTTCCTCTTGTGATTTTTCTGCCCCGTGAAGAGTAGTCTAATTGACTGTCCTGTGATTTCAAGTGACCCTGTGACTTCTAAAACTCCTTTCTCTGACCATTCATCTTCTGTGTATTCCATCTCCCTGCCTGATTATAATATAAATTCCTTTAGGGATGCTATTAGTGTCCACGTAATGTTTTGTGTGTCCCCCAAATTTGTGTCTCCAACATTTTTCCAGTGCCTGATTGATAATAAGCACCTAAATGTATTTTCCTTTCATTCTGCTTTCAATTTCTACTTAACGCATTTGTGTATAAATATCTAAGGCCATAGCTTTTATTATTGATTCTTTTTTGAGGTGTTGTCACCTCTGAATTTACATGTTAGGTATTATTTTTCTCTTCCTAGTACAGATATTCTCTATTGTATAATTTGTTGATGTACATAGATGGGTTTCTCCCTTTCCTATACTTCCTTTTTTTTTAAAGCGCTTTGTGACTGGATTTGTAGATTTCCATGTAAATGTCTTTCTTACCAACATTTGTTCAATATGCTCCATCCTTGGAGAGGAAGGGAAGTAGAAGAGAATAAGGATTTATATAGTGTTTTTTATGTGCCAGGTGCTGTACTAAGCACTTTTCAAAATTATATCTCATTTAATCCTCACAATGACCCTACAAGAGTGGCTCTTCTTATCCCCTTTTTACAGTTGAGGAAATAGAGGCAAGTAGAGATTATTTTCAAGGTCACACATATATGAAACATCTGAGGTAGGATTTAAACTCAGGTCTTCCTGATTCCAGTCTTAGCACTCTATTCATTGTACCACCAGTTTTCTCAGTGGGCTAGGAGAATGTCATTTCTAAATTTTAAGCTGTTTTCCAGAAATACAAATCCTATTCCCCAACATCTTCTTAACCAGATACTCACTTGCAAAATTTATCTTTCTATTCAAACTCTACACTCTTATGTGGATAATAATTATGGATTTAAATATATTTTGTATTTACTTAAATAGCATTGAAAGCACTACTTAGCTGAGCCATCAGGAATCTGAGCCCTTGACTTTCCCTATTCCTATGCTCATCAATGAACTTTGAACTAGGTTAATTCCATAGGGAATTTGACTTCCAATGAGAGGAGGCTCCTTCTTCTCATAACCATTGGTTTCTTTAGTCCTTCACATAATGATTTTAATTATAGTAAAAATAGATTTTGGTTCACAAGTCATATGGGATAGGTAACATGTTCTTACACACACACACACACACAGACACACACACACACACAGGCTCACACAGAAGGCTAAATGTAGAATCTCATAAATAGGCATTGAGAGAAGAGGATTCATTAATAATTTATAATTACTGGCAGAATCTGCAAAATCATTTTTACTTCTAATTAAGCTCTGCATACTTCACCTTGGCTTTGCACTGATCAAATGTCTTTCATTATATATCAGCTGGCAAATGGCCAAACTTTTGCCAATTCTCTTATTGGTGGCTGACCTCATGAAATTTCCCCTGCCACCATCAATTCCAACTAAAAATGTCTAGATATTTCAAGCTCAAAATTTTGCCTTCAGTCCTCAATATCCATTTGCCTAAGATTGGTAAAGAACACAAAATGGGTAAAGGGTCATTCTCAAGCTCATCTAATTAGAAAATATGGTCACAGTTACATGGAGCATGCATAGGATTTGGGGCAATTCTTTTTCTGTCATCCAACTCTCAGGACAATACTCCAAATAGTTCATAGGTTTGACAGCTAGAAATGAAAGCAGCAGAAGGACAAGTCCTTCCCTTTTTAACATTTTGAGACTCTGTCATTTTTCATTGCAGGTACCTCAGAAATGAAGCATACATGGCTGGAAGTTGGTCTTACCAAATGAATGTGCTTCCTATTAGGGGATGAGGATGTCTGCTATACTGAGACTTACATGTTGTTTCCCTCAATAGAATATCAACTTCTTGAGGACAGGTATTGTTTTATTTTTGACTTTTTATCCCTAGCACCTAATACATAACTCATTATGTAATCTACACTTAATTGTTGTTTGTTGTTAAGAAAAAACCAAAAACTCTTACCTTGTGTTTTAAAATCAATACAAGGCATTGGTTCCAAGGCATAAGAATGGTAAGAACTAGGCAACTGAGATTAAGTGACTTGTCCTGGGCCACACAAAAGGAAGTGCCTGAATCAAATTCAAACCCAGGACCTCTTTTCTCTAGGCCTGACTCTCTATCCACAGAGCCACTTAACTGCCCTTTGTTCTTTAATTTTGAAGAGATCAATGATACTACAGGGCAAATCTTGACTTGTGTGCAAAATAAAATTAATTAAGGCAGAGTTGCACAATGTCATCAACCCGGCTCTTCAAGTCATCAAAATTCAGTGGCAAGACAAAAGTCAAGATGATTGGCAATGGCTTAGGATGCAGTAGATGGCCTTGGCCTCCATGATGTCTAACCAAGCTCTAACATTCCACAGTACTTGCTTCAGCTGCTGTAGATTTTAAAATTAATATTCAATATCTCCAAAGTGTAATATTTATAAAGATTTATTAATATTTAAGTAGAGGGCTAGAGAAGTCAGAGGACCACTCACGTGGAAGAGAGAGCAAGAGAGTTGTTACCCAAAACTTTTATACAATTGCGTAAAAGATGCTCATAAATGCAAAGGAAAAGGAAATTTTGGGACAAGGGAAGAATTCTGGGAGATGATGTTTAAAGGATATAAAATTTCCACTTATACACTGCCTTTGTGGACATTGGAACAAAATGTTCTCCTCTGTTCCTTCTGCCATCCCTAGCACCCAACACATTATTTATTATAGTTATATAGTTTTTAATTTTTCATTTTGTGCATTTAGGACTCCTCCCTGAAGTTGAATTGAGCTGTTTCATGGATGGGATAGCAATAGGGGCTGTCCTTGTGATCTCCTAAATGAAAAAACTCCTGCTCCCAATTCACTTAGGTCTCTTCTTTGTAATTAATTTATAAGTCTTAAAACTGTTGCCCTGAGCTTTGAGAGTGTAAGTGCTTTGCCCATTATCATGCAGACATTATTTGTTAGAATCAGAAGTCCATCCCAGGTCTTCTGTCCATTATAAAACATTATATTTCTGTTTTGATATGTAACTTGTGGTGTAGTAGATTGAACAAAGAACTTGGAATCAACAAGACCTGAGTACAAATTAGAGTTCAGACAACTGGGCAGGCCACTGAACCTAATAATAGCCTTAGTTTCTTATCCATAAGAAGAGAATAGCACCTACTTTTTTTAGTACATATATCACTTGCTATTTAAGGGAGATAATATTTGCATAGTGCTTAGCATTGTACCTGGTACTAGTAGGCAATATATAAGTTCTTATTCCTTTATTTCCCTTACTTACAAAGTTATTGTGAGGATTAAAGAAGTTTTGGTGGGTGAGTAAATAGCTACTATGCCTAGCTGGCTCCAAATCAGGTTTCCTATTGCACTCAGTTTTCTACCAGAACACTAGTGGGTATCTAGTAAGGACTTTGTACCATAATTCTTGGTACCATTCATGTCACTTCCCTTTTACTCACCTCCTTCCACCTTAATGATGAAATCAATACAATGATTGCTATAATAAAGGGTGTAATTATCCATTGTCCTTTGACCATTTTAAAATTCTTGTGACCGCCTAGAGCAAAACTCCTTTTCTCTAGCTACCACTTTCCTAAATCTGTTTGATCCCCCTTTTTTAAAACATTTATTAATATTCATTTTAACATGGTTACATGATTCATTCTCCTACTTTCCCTTTCACCCCTGCACTCCCCCCACCCATGGCCGATGCACGTTTCCACGGGTTTTAACATGTGTCATTGATCAAGACCTATAAACCCTTTTTTATGGTATAAATTCCTTGTGGGGAAGAAATCCTCTCACTTTTCCTTTGTGTCCCCAGGGCATAGTGCAGTGATTAGCACATAGTAGGAGCATAATAAATGATTTTTGATTGATTATATTCTTGATAAACAATGACATGAAATTATCCATCTTCGTTGTCCTCTGCCTGTGTGGGAAAAACTATTTGTTCTATTTAAAACTGAAGCAGATATATCAATTTGAAAAGATTTATTGTCCAACCTTTTTCATGCTGATGGACTGAATATAATATCCTTTAGGATATGTCAAAATGTCATAATCTGTCATGTATTTTGAAAATCATGACAGGACAGATGGGCAGGCACATAATGCCCAGGGGCAGCCATGGGGTATCACAGTGGGGATTTCTGAATAGCTTTAGTTGTTCAGTCATTTTCAGTAGTTTCTGACTTTTTGTGACCCTATTTGGTTAGAGAAGTGGTTTTCCATTTCCTTCTCTAGCTCATTTTAGAGATGAGGAAACTGAGGCAAACAGGGTTAAGTGATTTATATAATCACATAGCTGGCTAGTTTATGAATCTGATTTTGAACTCAGAAAGATGAATCCTCCTGACTCCAGGTCCAGTAATCTGCTATGCTACCTATTGGCCCTTCTGAGTGGCTAGCAAGGATTATAAGAAAGAGAAATGAGGTCAGTGAAAACAAAGGGAACTGACTTCAGTTTCACCTTAAGAAAGTTTACCACCCAAAAGGTCTATTTGCAATTGGACTAAAGTTGCCTAGTCACCTTTGACCTTTAAAGATAATTGTTGAAAGGGAGCACCACCATGGGATTATAAATGTTGAACTGGAAGGAAATTTAGAATTTATTCCCTAGTTGAACAAATAAGAGAACTGAAAAACAGGAAAAATAGAGTAAAGGGCAAGGTTATGAAGAGCTTTGAACACCAAATAGAGAATTTGTTTTTGATCCTGGAAATGATAGGGAGTCAATGAAGTGTATTAAGTTGGCATAAGGGGGAGTGACAGGCTCAACCTATGCTTAAGAAAAATCACTGGCAGCTGAATGGAGAATGGATTGGAGTGGAGAGAAGCTTGAGGCAGGCAAACCCACCAGTAAGCTACTGTAAGAGTCCAGCGAAGAGGTGAATAGGGCTTGCACAAGGAAGGTGGCAATATAAGAGAAAAGAAGGGTTCATATTACAAAGATGTTGCAAAAGTATAATTGTCAGGTCTTATATAAATTGCCAAGATTATTAAAAGAGGAAATAGGATACTTAAATAACCACATCTTAGAAAAAGAAATTGAATAAGTCATTAATTAGATCCCTAAGAAAAAAGTTTCCAGGACCAGATGGATTCACAAGAGAATTCCATGGAAATATTTAAAGAACAATTAATTCCAATACTATTTTTAACTATTCAGAAAAATAGGCAAAAGAGTTTTTCCACATTCCTTCTATAATAGAAATATGGTACTGATATCTAAACCAAGAAGCACAAAAACAGAGAAAGAAACTATAGAACAATTTCTTTAATAAATATTGATGTCAAAATTTTAAACAAAATACTAGCAAGAAGACTAGTAATATATTAAAAGGATCACTATGATTAGGGGGAATTTATACTGAAAATTCAGGGATTGTTAAATATTGGAAAAACTATCAGAATAATTGACCATATCAATAACAAAAACAATAAGAATCATATGATTATCTCAATATATATAAATAATTTTATTATAATTTATTAAAAAGTAGTAAATATGGATATAATTAAACATATTTGTTAGGAACATAGGCTATTAAGAAATGAACCATCTTTTTTTTTTTAAACCCTTGTACTTCGGTGTATTGTCTCATAGGTGGAAGATTGGTAAGGGTGGGCAATGGGGGTCAAGTGACTTGCTCAGGGTCACACAGCTGGGAAGTGGCTGAGGCCGGGTTTGAACCTAGGACCTCCCGTCTCTAGGCCTGACTCTCACTCCACTGAGCTACCCAGCTGCCCCTGAACCATCTTTTAAGACTACCAAATGGATGGACCTGAAGTACATTTTGGTTCCTCAGCTCATAATTATTTCATGACCAGCCAGGATTTCATAACCTAGCACTTGTGAACTTTAAAAAATAATGGTAACTGTATTTTGACAGAATTGATTTCTTTTGTAAGTCTATATAGCAAATGCTTTTATTTTTTTTGTAAGACTGCTATTTTTACTTTTTAGATTGCTCTAATTTTATTTTATTTTAATTAATTAATTGAGAATATTTTTCCATGGTTACATGATTCGTGATTTTTCCCATCTCTCTTCCTTCCCACCTCCTGGAGCTGACAAGCAAATTCCAACTGGCTTATACATATATCATTGTTCAAAACCTATTTCCATGTTATTCATATTTTGCAATAAAGTGATCTTTTAAAGCCAAAACCCCAATTATATTCCCACAGAATCATGTGATCGATCACATGTTTTTCTTCTGTATTTCTACTCCCACAGTTTTTTCTCTGGATATGGCTAGCATTCTTTCTCATAAGTCCTTCAGGATTATCCTGGATCATTTCATTGCTACTAGTAGAAAAGTCTGTTACATTTAATTGTGCCACAGTGTATCAGTCTCTGTGTACAATGTTCTCCTGGTTTTGCTACTTTCACTCTGCATCAGTTCATTGAGGTCTTTCCAGTTCACATGGAATTCCTCCAGTTCATCATTCTACAATAGTATTCCATTACCATCAATTTGTTCAGCCATTCCCCAATCAATGGATACCCCCCCCCATTTTTCAATTTTTTGCCACCTCAAAGAACACAGCTATAAATACTTTTGTACAAGTATATTTCCTTATTATCTCTTTGGGGTACGAAGCCAGTAGTGATATGGCTGGATCAAAGGATGAGCAGTCTTTTAAAACTCTTTATGCATAGTTCCAAATTGCCTTCCAGAATGGTTGAATCAATTCACAATTCTACCAGCAATGTATTAAAGTCCCAATTTTGCCACATTTCCTCCAACATTTATCATTTTCCTTTGCTGCCATATTGGCCAATTGGCTTTGTGTTAGATGTTACCTCAGAGTTGTTTTTATTTGAATTTTCTAATCAAGAGGGATTTAGAACACTTTTTCAGGTGATTATTGGTAGTTTTGATTTCTTCATGTGAAAATAGCACATTCATATCCCTTGATCGTTTGTTGATTAGTAAATGTCTTCATTTTTTGTAAATTTGACTTAGTTTCTTATATATTTGGGAAATTAAACCTTTGTCAGAGAGTTTCATTATGAATTTTTTTCCTATTTTGTTGCTTTCCTTCTAATTTTGGTTGCATTGGTTTTGTTTGTACAAAACCGTTTTAATGTGATATGGTCAAAATCATTCATTTTACATTTTTAATGTTCTTATCTCTTGCTTGGTCTTAAATTCCTACCTTTCCCACAGATCTGGCAGTTATACTATTCTATGTTCACCTAATTTATTTATGATTTCACTCTTTATATTTAAGGCATTTACCCATTTCAAATTTATCTTGGTATAGAGTGTGAGATGTTGATCTAAACCTGATTTTCCCCATACTGTTTTCCAATTTTCCCAGCAGTCTTTGTCAAAAAGTGAGTTCTTGTCCCCAAAGCTGGGATCTTTGAGTTTATAAAACCCTATCTTGCTGAGATCATTTATCCCTAGTCTATTGCATTGATCCACCCTTTGCCAGTACCATATTATTTTGATTACCATTGCTTTATAGTACAGTTTAATATCTGGTACTGCTAGGCCTCCATCCTTCACTTTTTTTCATTATTTCCCTTGATATTCTTGATGTTTTGTTCTTCTAGATGAACTTTGTTATACATTTTTCTAATTCTATAAGAAAGTTTCTTGGTAATTTGATAGGTATGACACTGAATAAGTAATTAATTTGGATAGGATTGTCATTTTTATCATATTAGTTCACCCTACCTATGAGCAATTAATGTTTTTCCAATTATTTAGATAAATTTTAATTGTGTGAAAAGTGTTTTGTAGTTGTGTTCATATAATTCCTGTGTTTGACTTGGCAGATAGGTTCCTAAATATTTTATATTGTCTAGAGCAGTGATGGGCAAACTTTCTAAAGAGGGGGCCAAGGGAAAGGAAATGCTCTTCTGTCAGTCTGTTTCTAAGGCAACTCTTTCAAAGTTTCATTGTATTGTATCCTACTCATTATATTCGTCAGATTAGGAATAATGTCTATCAGCAGGATAGAACATTTCAGGGGGCCCACAGTTTGCCCATCACTGGTCTAGAGTGATTTTAAATGGAGTTTCTCTTTCTAACTCTTGCTGTTGAGTTTTGTCAGAAATATATAGAAATGCTGATGATTTATGTGAGTTTATCCTGTACCCTACAACTTTGCTAAAGTTATTGATTATTTCCACTTTTAGTTGATTTTCTTGGATGATTTAAGTGTACCATTATGTCATCTGCAAAGAGTGATAGTTTAGTTTCTTCATTGCCTACTTTAATCCCTTCAATTTCTTTTTCTCCTCTAATTGCTACTGCTAGCATTTCTAGTATAATATTAAATAATAGAGGTAATAATGGGTATCCTTACTTCACTCCTGATCTTATTGGGAAGGCTTCTAACTTATCCCCATTACCAATGATACTTGTTGATGGTTTTAAATATATATTGTTTATTATTTTGAGGAAGGGCCCTTCTATTCCTATACTTTCTAGTTTTTCAATAGGAATGGGCATTGTATTTTGTCAAAGGCCTTTTCTGTATCTATTGATATAATTATGTCATTTCTTTGGTTTGATTATTGATATAGTCATTTAGGTGGATGACATTCCTGATATTAAATGATCTTTGCATTCCTGATATAAATCCCACCTGGTCATAATGAATAATCCTTGCTATAACTTGCTACATTCTTTTTTGCTAGTATTAAATTTAAGATTTTTGCATCTATGTCCATTAAGGAGATTGGTCTGTAGTTTTCTTTCCCTGTTCTTAGTCTGCCTGACTTTGGAATCATTACCATATTTGTGTCATAAAAAGAATTTGGTAAAACACCTTCTTTGCTTATTTTGTCAAATAATTTGTATTGGGATTAGTTATTTGTTAAAAGTTTGATAGAATTCACTTGTGAATCCATCTGGCCCTGGAGAATTTTTCTTAGGAAATTCCTTAATGACTCCTTCAATTTCTTTTTCTGAGACGAGTTTATTTAAATATTCTATTTCCACTTTTATCCAGGCAATTTATATTGTGTCTCCTGGATCTATTTTCCAGGTCAGTTGTTTTCTCAATGAGGTGTCTTGTATCATCTTCAATTTTTTCATTCTTTTGATTTTGTTTTATTATGTCTTGGTGTCTCATTAGGTCATTAGATTCCAATTGTCCAATTCTAATTTTTGAAGACTGAATTTCTTCCAAGGTGTTTTGATTCTCCTTTTCCTTTTGGTCTATTTTTCCTTTCAAATCATTCTTTCTTCGGATTTTATTGTCATTTTTCCAGTAGGTCAATTCTAGCTTCAATGCCTGTGCCTCTGTTTCCAGATGACCTATTTTGCTTTTCAGGCTACTGTTTTCCTATTGCCATTTTCTTCAACCATTCTTATTTGATTTTTAAATTCCTGTGTGAGTTTCTCCATAGCCTGCATCCAATTCTCTGTTTTTTTTTTTGAGATTTTGCTTACTGTTTCCTGGATCTCATCCTCATCCACTGATTCTGTTCTTTGATCCTTACCTCCAAAGAAACTTTCCATTGAGGCTTTTTTCTCTCTCCCTTTTTTACTCATTTTATTTACTTTTTTCCCTTTAGCTCTAAGAACTATATAGACTTTCCCCTAGATTAATTTACTTAATCAGATTTTCTTCCCTGAGGCTGAATCTTCTCTTTTCTCAATCCTTTGCTGGTAAACTGGATTCAACTGGTTGAGTTAACCTGCTGAGTTGGCCTGCCCTGGGGCAAATTTTTCACTGTAGCCAGTGGACTGAGGAGGGTGTCCAATCAGGTGGCCCCACTCTATTCCTCTCTGCCAGTCCTTGTTATAGCCCTGGACCACATTTGGTGGGTCAAAGATGAACCCTCACAGTTACAGTCTCAGCCAGGGTCTTAGACAGATAGCCTTGTCTCAGCACGGTGAGTGAGGGAAGAGTGTCCTGCCCTCCAAATTCCTCCCTGCCCACCATTATCAGAGCCCTAGGTCAGTATGGTGGGTCAGAGGCAAACCCTGGCAGCTGCAGTCCCTGAGCAGTTGTTCACACAGTTAGCTGAGTAGCTGAGGTCTTAGTGTGCTGGGTTGGGGAGGGTGACTCTCCCTTTTCCTGTGAAAATAGAGGGACTCTGCCTACCTTTCAAGTTGTTTTCAGTAGGAAAGTTTCATGAAGTCTTCTTGTTGAGTTTAGATTTCTGTTTGCTTTGAAGTGCAGTATGAATATTGGTTGGGAAAGATTTTCAGAGAGATATGGCTTTAGGTGCTCCTAAAGTGCTGTCTTCTAGAAAAAAAAATTTTTATAAACTACAAACACTCATTATTATTAAAAACACTGTAGAGCAAAGGAGTGAGGGAAATTTACTTAAAATGATGGGTAGCATCTCTCTAAAATCATCAGCAAGCATTACTTACCTGTAATGGGGAAAAACTAGAGGCCTTCTCAAGAAGATCAGGAGTGAAGCAAGGATGCCTATTATCACCTCTATTATTCAGTATTATATTAGAAATTCTAGCTGTAGCAATAAGAAAAGAGAAATAAAATAAAGGCATTAGGTTAGGCAACAAGGAAAAAAAACTATCACCCTTTGTAGATTGCATGATTGCATACTTGGAGAATCAGCTAAAAAACTAGTTTTATTTCAACTATATCAGCAAAGTTTCAGGATATAAAATAAACCCACATGAACCATTAGCATTTCTATATATTGCCAACAAAGTTGAGTAGGAAGACAGAACAATTCCTTTTAAAATAACTGCAGACAATTTAAAACTTGGGGTTAGGGGAAGTTGATCTGCCAAGACAAACCTAGAAACTATATGAACAAAAATTACAAAATATTTTTCATCTAAATAAAGTCAGATTTGAAAAAGAATCAGAGGACTATTAATTGCTCATGGGTCGGCTGAGCCAATTTAACAAAAAAATGTTAATTCTACCTAAATTAATTTGCTTACTCAGTTTGATCTAGTAAAACTGATAAAGGATTATTTTCTTTAAAAAATTATTTAGGAGAACAAAAAGCCAAGAATATCAAGGCAATCACTAAAAAAAATATGTAGGCTGTTTCTAGCCTAGTAGTATCAGATCTCAAATTGCAATACAAAGCAGTAAGTATCATACCACTGGTACTGGCTATTAGATAAAGAAGTGCATCAGTGGAATCAATTTGATATACAAAGTAGGTAATGACCATAGTAACCTAGTATTTGTCAAATACAAAGATTTAAGCTTTAGGGGAAATAAATTTACTATTTAACAAAAATTGCTAAGAAACTTGGAAAGTAGTTTGGAAGAAACCAGATATAGGTCAACATCTTATACTAGATACCAGGATAAAGTCAAAAGAGGTACATGATTTAGAAACAAAGGGTAATATCATAAGAAAATTAGGTGACCACAGAATACTTTACATATCAGATTTATGGATGAGGGAAAATTTTTGACCAAATAAAACAGAGAGAGAATTATAGGATGAGAACAAGTAGTTTTCCTCAAATCAAATCAAAAAGGTTTTGCATAAACAAAACCAGTGCAGCCAAGATAAGAAGTACAACAGGAAGTTGTGGGGAAATTTTTTTATAGTAAGTTTCTCCAACAAAGGTCTAATTTCTGAAATATATAGAGAACTGAGTCAAATTTATAAGAATACAAATCAATTATTCCACAATAGATAAAAAGCCAAAGGATATGAACAGGTAGTTTTCAAAAGAAATCAAAGCTATCCGTAGTCATGAAAAATTGCAGTAAATCAATACTGATTAGAGAAATGCAAAGATACCACCTCACACCTATCAGACTGGCTTATATGACAGAAAAGAAAAAACAAATTTTTGAGATAGTGTGGAAAAATTGTGACACTAAAGCACTATTGATGAATTTGTGAACTGATTCAACCATTTTGGAGAGTGATTTAGAACAATGTCTAAAGGGTTTTCAAATTGTATATACTCTTGGTAAAACCACTACTAGATCTGTATCCCAAAGAGATAAAGGAAAAGGAAAAGGACCTATAAATACAAAAATATTTATAGCAGCTCTTTTTGTGCTAGCAAAGACTTGGAAACTGAGAGGATGCCCATCAATTGGGGAATGGCTGAACAAGTTGTGTTTAATGATGGATTACTACTGTGCTATAAGAAATGACAAATCAGGATGCTTTCAGAAAAATCTAGGAAGACATATGAAGTGATGCTTAGTGAAGTGAGCAGAACCAGAACATTGTACACAGTGTCAGCAATTTTGTATAATAACCAATTGACAATGACTTAGCTCTTTTGAGCAACACAATTATTCCAGACAGTTCTAAAGGACCCTTGATGAAAAATCCTACTCACCTCCAGAAAAAGAACTGATATAGTCTGAATGCAGATTGAAATATTTTTAAAATTTTATTTTTCTTATTTTTTTGTCTCTGTTCTTTTTTGCAACATGGCTAACACGAAACATCTTTTATATGACTGCACATGTATAATTTATATCAAGGTGCTTACCTTCTCAAGGTAGGTGTGGGGAGGGAGGTAATTTGGAACTCACAAACTGTTAAAAATTAAGGTTAAAATTTCATATGCAATTGAGAAAAATAAAACTGAAACATTATTTATCGAAAGAAATTATCATTTCTTGCCAATAGCTTGGATATGGGGAGTGGGGGTCAGTTGAGAAATAGGTGTTAAAGATGACATCTAGACTGCCAGCCTTAGGGATTGGAGGACAGAGGTGTCCTAGCTAGTAACAGGGAAGATAGAAAGGGGGAGTATTTTAGAGGAAAAATAATGGAGATACTTTGTTTCTGCCCCTGTGGCTGCTATTAGTAGCTCTCAATGGACCCATACTTTAGGACTTAGGTTAGTTTATGCTTTGCTCTCCTGAAAAACAGTGAAATGAAGGAGGCTTCCAAAGAAGATTGAACATGTCTTTCAACTCATTTTTATAAGCAATTGAAAATAGGAGGTTCTTCCCAAGAGCATGATTTTTTTCTTTTTTCTACACTCAAGATTTGAGCCAACCAATTTATTTTGAATTAGCCTTAGCTACTAAGACTTAATTAGGAGTTGTCTTTTTTCCTCTTAACAAAGTGCCAGCAGGTATGTCCATACCATATAAAGAAAGGCATGGAAAATTATAGGATTCAAACAGAGGATCACTACCACCTAGGCTCATCAAGTTGAGTGAGAGATTTTACCTTATCAGTCTCTTACATGAATAAAAAGAAATGGGGTGTGTATGTGTGTGCTTAAACTTAAGTTTTGTAGGCTCTTGGTTTCCACTAACATTGTTGTCAAGTGAGATTAATTTGACATAGTTGTTTTGAACTTTAAAATACTGGAACGTTCATGATATGTCCCAAGTCAAAAATATTTTTAAAATTAATTAATAATGCTTCCTTTTATTTTTTGCTCTTATTAAGTTGCTTCTTTGGTGTCTATGTTATGGATACTACATCTTTGCTGGTGTTCACTTTTTTCGAAGTTCTCCAACTATGAATTTTGTGAAAGAGCAAACAGGTTGCTCAGTGCTTATTTTCAGCTAGTAATGATTTTGAAGTTACAAAAAACTCTTATAAGCATCATTTTAATACTGTAGATCACATGAAAAGGTTTTTCCACTTTGCAATCAGCTTCCCAGATGCTAAAGTGATGACATTCAACACAGTAAGATACTTCATAGTATCACAGTATTTAGAAGTGCAGCCAACACTCCATTATCAGTGATGATGAGGGAGGGGGGAGTGTAGGGATAATTGAAATCCACAGATAACCCTCATTGTCATTTTTGTTGATAATTCCCACTTCTTTTATCAGCTGAATTTTTACTAGGGCTGCAAATATTATCTCATAATCTCTATTCCCCTTCCCTGCCATCTTTTAGTCAAAGCCATGGATAGTGAAATAGGACCAAGTAAGTCCTTGGATATTTCCCTGACTAAACAGTGTAAAGATTCAAGAAATGATATGTATGTCTAGTACACTTACTATCTACAGGTACAGTTGACACAAAGTCTTTTTCTTTTAAATAACAAAGAGAAAATTTTACTGTAAGCTCTCATGCATGGGTTTTATTCCTGATTTAACAAGCTGTGTGACTTTGGGGAAATTACTATTTCTCTGAACCTTAGTTTCCTATAAATATGAAATTGGACATGTTAATTCAACCAATCAATAAGCTTTTATTCAGTTACCTACTACGTACCACACATAGTGCTTGGATCTGGAGACACAAAGACTGTCCCTTCTTCTAAGGAGTGTAATTCTATCAAGGAAGACCACATGTACAACATGAAAATATATAAAATAAATACAGGATAATTTGTAAGTATGTGGAGGAACTGGAAAGGGGAAGGATTTACATTTGGGAGTTGGATAAGAAAAGGGTTCTTGTAGAAAGTGATATTTGAGATGAGGTTTGATGGAAATTAGGTATTCCATGAGTTGGAGATGAGGAGGGAGTGCATTCTAGGCTTGAAGAATGGTCACCTATTTGAAGGCAAAATGATGGGAGATGAAGTGTCATGTGAGAAAGAAACAAGAAAGTCTTTTTGGCTGAACTACATAGTGTTCAAAGGAGAATAATGTATGGTAAGGCTAGAAAAGTTGGTTGAAGCCAGTTATAAAGAATTTTAAATGTCCAAGTAGAGTTTGGATTTGATCACAGTGTTGATAGGAGCTATTAATATTTACTGAACAGAATAGTACCATGATCAGACTGGGTTTAAGGAAAATCACCTTGGCAAACACATATTGCCTCCCTTCAACAAGCTCATGTTCTAGTTGGGGAGACAGGAATTAAATAATTGTGTACATCTGAGGTATCTATACAGGATTGCTTGGTAGTGTTTTTTTTTTAAACTAACATTACGGAGGATTATGAATGGACCCTTGCAAAAAAGCCTTCTAACAATTACGTACAGTTGTGCAAAACATATTTACAACTTGTCCATGTCTAACACATCATGTCTTTTTCTATACATCAAGTCCATCACCTCCTTGTCAAATGGTGGGAAGCATGCTTTATCATCATTTTCTGGAATTGTAATTGTTCACTATGTTGATAGAGGTCTTAAGTTTTTCACAGGTGCTTTTCTTTACAGCGTATTAGGTTTTAGTCATCACATTAGTTGCTTTGAATCCATCCCTTTTGTCATTTTTCTTTTAAATCCTTACATTCTTTAAAAAATTTTTATTTAGAATATTTTTCCACGATTACATGATTCATGATTTTTCCCACCCCTCTTCCTTCCCCCCTACCCCCCGGGGCTGACAAGCAATTTCACTAGGTTATACATGTATCATTGTTCAAAACCTATTTTCATGTTATTCATATTTGCAATAGGATTATCTTTTAACATCAAATCCCCAATCATATCTCCATTGAACCACACGATTGATCATATGTTTTTATTCTATGTTAAACCCTTACCTTCTTAGAATCAATACTAAATATTGTTTTCAAGGCAGAAGAGTGATAAGGACTAGGCAAAGGGGATTAAGTGACTTGCCCACAGTCCCACAGCTAAGTGTCTGAGTCCAAATTTGAACCCAGTAAGTACCTCACGTCTCCAGGCCTCATTTTTTTTGTCTACTGAGCCACCTAGCTGTCCCCTTTTGTCATTGCCTAAGGAAAAATAATATTCTATTATTCATTTAGCATAATTATTCTTATAAGCATCCCTCAATCAATGGCAACCTTATAGTTTCTAGTGTGTTTTTATAACAAAAAGTTACTGTGAATATTTTTGTTATACAAGTCCTTTCTCTTTTTCTTTGATCTCTTAAAGCATAATCATATTAGTGATTTGTTATTTTTCAGTCATTTCACTTTATGCCCCTTTGCCTGGAGGGTGTGAGCTCTAAAACTTTTATTTAAGGAGGGAGCTCAGTTGAGAAATCTCCTGATTTCTCATCTGACAGAAGTACTCTAGGAATTCTCTGATTTCTCTATTATGTCCCCATATTGTGAATGTCTTTCCTCTTACATTTGTAAGCTCCTGGAGAATAAAAGCTATTCTTTATTTTTCTTTTTTGCTATTTGTATCTAGCACTTAGCATGGTGCCTGACACATAAATACTTAATAAATATTGTTGACTATTATTGCCTATTGAATAGTTAGTTCCAAACGACTTTCCTAAATGGTTGGCCCATGTTACAACTCTACCAACTATGTATTAGTGTGCCTGTTCTCCACTAAACTCGTCAAAAATAGTTCTTTCTTTCTCTCCTTTCTCTCCTTTTTCTCTTCCTTCCTTCCTTCCTTCCTTCCTTCCTTTCTTTCTTTCTTTCTTTCTTTCTTTCTTTCTTTCTTT
>NC_058130.1:173920981-173941492 GCF_016433145.1 Gracilinanus agilis
TTCCATCTTTCTCTCTTTTCTCTCTCTCTTCCTTTTTCTTTCTTTCTTTCCTTTTATCTTCCTTTCTTCCTTTTTCTTTCCTTCCTTCCTTCCTTCCTTCCTTCCTTCCTTCCTTCCTTCCTCTCTTTCTTTTTCAAAGTCTTTCTATTTTTTCAGATTTGTTTTAATTTGCATTTCTTTTATTATATTTGAATTAGAAGATTTTTTAAAATATGGCTGTTGATAGATTTCTTTTCTTCCTTAACTACCTATTCATGTGTTTTGACCACTTTTCTGTTAGGATATAGTTCTTCAAGTATTGATGCAAGTGTACTTTTATTAATTTCATATATATGTTGGATATGAGAATTATCAGAGGAATATGGTGCAAAGATTTTTGTCCCCACATAATTGTTTTGCTTTTGATTCTAATTTGCTTTGATGATAAAAAATTTTCCCCCTATAACGTGCTACTTCATTTCCTCCCTCTATGTTCATTATGTGTTTGTGACTATTTGCCTCTATAAAGATTTGTAGTTTAACTTCCAGTATTCTTCAATGTTTTTTTTCCCAATATAGGATAATTGAGGATAAATGATATTAGGATTGGATTTTGTCAAGTATTTCTTAATGGAATCATGGTACATCATTAAGTTTATCTTTAGTTCACCTTCCTAAAGGCAAACAGTCAAGGGAACTTAGCAGATATAATCCTTGCCCTCTTGGAATTTATAGTTGGATAATTCTGTAGTTCTCTGTAGCCCTGGAGTTTTACATGCCTCCAATCATATATCGAAACTATTGACTAAAAGGTTCCTTTTTGAAAATATGGCTTGATTTTTTAAAGCTATTTTTTTTTCTTATTAAGCAAAAACTAAGGTATAGAACAAACAAAGGCTTAGCCAAGAAGAAGCTGGAATGAGTATTATTCCTTAGATTTTGTATTTAGTTTGAGACAGGTAGAGAGAGTATCCTGTTAGCAACCATTTGCAAGATGAATAAATATACTCTGGTGTCAAGAGAATGTTGGTCAAGACAGAATGGCCTAAGGCAAATTTTTGAAGTAGCTGAGTTCTAGCTTTAGCAGCACTCCTTTTCTCTCTATAGTACCCTTCTAGGACTGCTTTCCCTATCCCTCAAGCTCAGAACTGAGCCCTCAGGCTTTCTCCTTCCTAACACCCAGAGTGCAGCAAGGCACTAACCCTGGCAGGTCAGTCAGAAGCAAAACTGAAATAAACTATGTAGGTCTCCAGTCATCCGTTTCAGCTCTGCTTCCAACACACCTTGGGCTCACACATGTACAATCACCTTATTCTCTTCCCTAATTCTATAAATATCATTAAAGTAGACTCATATTCTTCATTCATACAAAAGCAGAAATTATTCATATCTTAAACTCTAATCCTAATCAGGATTAGTTCCATTTTAAGTGATAGCTAAGCTTTGAGATAAATGGATTAAGTTTTAATGTTAGAATTTCAGGCACGACAATCTATGGGGAAGAGTTTGAAGGACTCTTGGTCTAACTCTCTGTGAATAAAATTGTGGCATGTATGTGGTTACAAAGTCTACCTAGATATGACCTTGAATCCAGACAATATACTATATTTTCAACTTCTTCCCAATGTCTTCTCATGTATAATTCTCTTCTTAAAAGTTTACCTTCTTGTGTTTCATTCCCTTAGGGTTGTGCTACCTATTACGATGCCTGGGTGCTAATGAGTTATAGGAATCCTGGATAATAAGACTGTATCACTTCTGTTGCATAAGAGAATGCCTTAACCTAATTACCAAAAACAAAAAACAAAACAAAAAAAAAACCCTCACTTATTTGGAAGTGGCTTACAATTAGATTTGAAGGTTGCTTATGTGCTCAGATATCTAGAAACATGGATGAAAAGACCTGAAGATTCAAATAGATGTCACAAAGCTCTTGTACATTATTCATAGAAGAGCATCTTGGGCCCTCACTCAAAGTCTATTTACTTTTATTTTAGATAAATTCTGACAAGCTTGATTATCTGGTTATTCAGCTTAAAGGAAATTGGAGATGGTGGCTGTTAGAGGCAGGCATACTGACAGCAGTGAGAAGTGACAGTTGACAGCCCAACTGAGGAAGGAGATAGAAAAATTAGAAGAAGCAGGGAAAATAACTAGAAAATATAGCAGTTGGGGGACCATTAGGAAATGGGCAAGTAGTTGAATCATAGAAATGCATACAGAGTACACTGGGTGTGTCCAGGAAGACTCTAACTGTTTCCAAAAAAAATGGGGTATTTTGGTCTCATTTTTAAAGTTCATATTTTAAAAGTAAAATCTAGTTGTTCATTTTCTAAAATGAGTTAAGTTTTAGTTTCTTAATTTAGAAGAATAAAAATATTCTTTATAATTGAGTATTCAATAAATGTTCATCTTAAAAATAAAATTCCCTGGGTGCACAACTTAATGAAATATGCTATACATGTGGATGAGTTCTCTGCACCTCTACAGACCCTGAGGGCTTCACTCCTACACCATGGTGTCAGAAATTCTGCTATTGGCAAGTTATTCCTTTGGCATTAAGAATCATCCATTGTGTGTATCTTCTTTCAAAATAGAAGTTTTGGTCTTAAAAATATGACTAGGTGAGAGGCCATATCTAACCCTAGCTTCCCTTCCCTCAACCAATAATCAACTAATTTGCATTTATTAAGTACTTGCTTACTCTATGCCAGATATTATGGTAAGTACTAAGGGGAGAGGAAGATACAATAAAAAAAATGCAAAAGGAGTCTCTCTGTCATTAAGAAGGGACTCCTAATTTTAATATGGTGGGAAAGGGACAGAACATATATAAATCAGAATGTGTAAGAGAGAAGGTAGAAGGAAGGTAACTTGAGAGCATGGCACTTGTAGTTGGAAGGGCCAGAATAGGTCTTCTGGAGAAGTGGAACTTAAGCTGATTAAAGAATGGCAAAGATTCTATGAGTTGGGAGTTTGAGAAGAAGAAAAACATTGGTATGGGGATGAGCCAATGCAATGATGCAGATGGTGTTATGGCAAGGAAAGTACAAGTAGGCTAGTATGGGTTGTGCCATAAGTGTAATGAAGTAGAGTATAAAAAGATTGGAAAGGTAAAAAAGGACTAGAATGCCAAACAAGGAACTATATATTTCATCCTGGAGATAATTAAGGACCTTTAGAGTTGAATGAGCAGGAGTTAGGGAAATGTCATGGTCAGATGAATTTAAGGGAAATCATTTCGGCAGTGGAATGAGAGATGGGCTGGAGCAGGGAGAGATAAAACAGGAAGACCAATTAGAAGGCTATTTCAATGGGACAGATATGAAGTGACGAAGGCCTGAACTAGTATAGTAGAATGTGAATGTTACTTAAGAAGTTATATATATTTATAAAAAACATTGTAGAAAAATAAAATACAATATTTCACAACCTCAAATCATCAAGAAATGTACCCAATAAAGTAAAATAGCAATAACTAAAATAAACAGGGAAAGAAAAAAAGGTGACACAAAGAAAAAGTTATAGGAAAACAGTAGAAAGATTTTAAAAGAAATGGATAAAGAGAAGGCAGGATCTAATACAATGAATAAATATCATGTAGTTAATGAAAATGATGTGATAATTCTAATTCACCTTACCTTGATATATGAGGTCAAGGTTCAGAGCTTCGAACCAGATATTGCAAGAAGTTAGGAACAAGCCCTTCATACACAAAGGACAAAACAGTCTGAATTGTGCCAGATGCCTGAGTCATGAGAAATGAAATAAAAGTGAAAAGTCAGTCTTAAAAGCAGAGGGAAACCAGTTTGTGTCCCCAAATTAACATATGCTGCAAAGTCTACCTTAGACATTAGTGAAAAAAAGTTATACTCTTAAAAGAGAAAAGAATCAAATGTTCATAAAGAAAGATAGAGATGAACAGCTAATTCAAACAAAAACAACCTAAGAAAGGCAAACAACTTAGTAAAACATGAAAAACCAATCAGTTAAATCTATAGTTAAATCCTTTAAGAATTCTTACCTTACTTCAAGACCATTGAATTAACAGTGCCTTTATGGATGAAATCCATAAAAAGTAGTCAAATGAAAGTACTTCAGAGAAGGAAAGGAAATGTAATAAAAAATAACAGAATATTTCTTGGAATTAGGGTATCAAGAATTAGAAGAGGAGGAGAAATATTTAGGTAGCAGAGGGAGATCCAAAACCACTTTCATATCTAGGCTAAACCAAGAAGGAAGTAAAGCAGTTGTCTTTTTGGAGAAATTGAAGTTCTTCTAAATTAGAGAATTATAGAAAATTTTAGATGAGTAGAAGAAGTATAGAATGACCTTAAGAGTCATCAAGACAACTAAGTGAAAATTAGATGGAAAAGCTTTCAATGGAGAAAAAGATTTTTTTTGAGAGGCTGACTGGAGTGGGAAAGTCTGACAAATTCATATATATGATCATGGATTTGGAAAAGGAAAGGTCCTTGTGGAGTGTGTGATATAGCCCCCTTATTTTTTAAGGTGGAAAGTCTGGGTTCAGAGAATGTAAAAGTACAGTATGAACAAGTCATGAGTGAATTCAGCTCATTTTGTCTGATTCCAAATCTCGTGCTGCCCTATATCCTTCTTTTGTTAATGAATATTTCTGTGGAAGACTTCCAGTTAAAATGACTGCCCATGTAAGTAATTTTCCTAGCTCTTAAACTAGTCCCCAAAACTCCCCAAATTCAAATCAGACCAAATGAAGGTCAAGATTAATGCTACAGCAGCCACATTGGGACATCTCAGACCCAAGGGGTTCCGAAGTATATAGCACTCTATTGTAATATGCCATAGAAGTCCCTTAAGATCCAGCTTTCTAAAACTCAAAAATAGTGTAGAGGGGAAAGAAGATTAACTCAAATAAGTAGAAGCTAATGTAAGAATTCAGAAGAGACAGGAAGAGACAAAGCTGGACCCAGTATTCCACCCCCAAAATAGTAAAGAATGGAGCCTAGCATGGGGAGACCAAATATAGGAGCTATAGTTGGAGATAAGAAAATCAAAGTAAAAACTGATTGGTTTAGAAAATTATTGCAAATATAGAGATTCCCCAAAAGAAGGAGTGACTAACTCCATAAAAACACCAAGCAGCAAGGGGACCAAAGTAGCAGCCCAAAAATATCAAGGGAATTCTGATTGTTGTTTTTGTATATCCTTCATTTTTTTAAAACCCTTAACTTCTCGGTATTGGCTTCTTGGTGGAAGAGCGGTAAGGGTGGGCAATGGGGGTCAAGTGACTTGCCCAAGGTCACACAGCTGGGAAGTGTCTGAGGCCGGATTTGAACCTAGGACCTCCCGTCTCTAGGCCTGACTCTCAATCCACTGAGCTACCCAACTGCACCCCCTATCCTTCCTTTTTGAAGAAGACCTATGATGTCACATAGTGATGTCTTACCTTGAACATGAGTTGCATTTAAGTGAGATAAATCAAATCTTACTCTCTTTTCCAGAGTCATTGAAGTCCGGTGGCAAGACAAAAGTCAAGATGACTTGTGATGACTCGGGAGGCTATGGATAACTTTGGCTTCTTTAATGGCCAAGCAAACTCCCCATGCTTCACAGTGCTTGCTTCTGCCCACCTTCATGGCCTTTAGAGCAAATTGTTCTCACTGACACCTTCTATGAGGGGAAATCTTTGCATGCCTCCTCTAACAGATTTGAGGCCCATTGGTTACCCTTGATTTCATTTAGTCTGCCTGCTGAGACAGTTTACTAGGTCATGGCTACTATGCATGCTACAGTTTCTTGGAGTTACAGGTCAAAGTTGGCAGGTAAGTAATAAATGAGGAAAGCAGTCTGGAAAAGGGCTTGCCAGACTACTATATCAGAGGTACTAGTCTCCTCTGAACACTCCACATATACTTCCTTAAATGCTTACTTACTGTGCATAAGGTTCCAGAAATGCAAAAAGAAAAATGAAATAATCTCTGCTTTTCAGGAGTTCATATATATAAAAGGAAGCAGCGTGTGTGTGTGTGTGTGTGTGTGTGTGTGTGTGTGTTGTAAGGATAGCTCTCATTATTATTACAGTGTGCATATCTGTATTTGTATGTGTGATGTATACTTGCATTATAAGGGAAGCACTGATAATGAGCAGGTTTTTAGGAACTGGCACTTGAACTAAGTCTTCTGAGAGGTAGGAGTGAGGAAGGAGAGCATTCCAGGGATAGGGAAGGAGGACTGGGAGAAGGAGGAAAGTATGTACAAAGTCAAGATGAAATATTGTGAATGAGGGACAGTGATTAGCCCATTGGCCCAGAACATGCAAGGATATCCCATTGACAGCTATTTAAATAGAGAATGGACTAGACAGAGGAGGGAGTGTGGATGTAAGAAGACCAAATACTAGATTCTAATATCCATCTAGATAAGAGGCAATGAAGGTCTAACTCTATCAGTGGAAAGAAGGGGACAGATGATGTTATGATGGTAGAGAATTAATAATTAGCAATCGAATGGTTATTTGGGGGAAAGAGAAGGAATAATCTTGAAAGGATCCAAAGTTTTGGACCTGGGTAAGTGGAAGAGAACACAGAAGAAAAATAGTGAAGCTGAGGAGAAAGCTGGTTTGGGGTTAGAAAGATAATGAGTTCCATTTTGGACATGTTGAGGAAATGAGATATTATAGGCAAAAGCACTTTGTAAGCTGTAAATGTAAGGCATTATTATTAAGGTATTACTATACTGAGAAATTTATCACAACGAGGGACATTAGGAAAGTCATTTGGAAAGTGACTCTGCTAATGAAGAGAGAAATTGTTCTCATAGAAATAGGGAAAAAAGAATTATCCAATCACAATTCAGGTTCATGGCTGCTTTATATTAGGTTAAATTCTCTGTCCAACTCTAAACATCTCCTTCTCTCCAACCCCAGCCCCCAAAGCAGAACAGAAACAAATCTGACCTTTCTTGAGCCAAAGTCACAGTGTACTGACTGCTAGGGCTATGATTAGCTTCTGAAAGTGACGGATGCCCTGGAATTTCAATCACAGTTAGAATTCTGGAATAATGGAATTTCTTATGAGGTCCACAAAAAGGTCTAATAGACTTTTTGCTGCAACCTTCGCTCTGCCTTTGTGTTAACCAAATCCTAGGCTTCTGTTCCTGTGCTATTTAGCATCATGTTAAGCTTCAGGCATGCCTTTGGTTTGGAACAAATGACCTTGAAAATGATGGGGGAGTACAGCTACTATCTCAAGTTCAAGTGTCAATTGGCTTTAGTTAAAATAAGTACCTGGTTATTTTTTCCTGGGTAGGAACCAGACATATAATTTGGATGAGTTTATTGGAGGTAAGGCGGGTGGGTGAGATATATATTGGTGTCCTACTTAGGCAGTGCTGACAGCAGGACAGCAGAGACAAGGTACTGACTGGGACAAGGGTAACTAACCTTTGGTCCATGCTCCAGGCAGCCAGACCAAGTGTTGAACAGGGCATGCCAGTCACTGGGGAACAGGTAAAGTCCCTAATCCAGAGTGTTAAAATAAAGATCAAGAGTAGACAGTTACCAAATGTCAAGAACACTTACAGAGCTAAGGATTTAGAGAGTCACAAAAGCCAAGGAATAAGTAGTTATCAGAGCTCAGGATTGGAGAATAATAAATCTTGAGCTTGAAGGGACCTTAGAATCCATTATGTCTAATACCATTGCTTTACAGTGAGGAAAATGAAATCCAAAGAAATGAAGTCACTTGCCCAAGGTCACACAGGTAGTAAGCATCAAAGATAGCATTTGAATTCAAATCCTTACTCCAGAACAGTGCCCTTTCCCATGTATTATGAGAAGTCAAGAACATTAACTTCATTGAGGCTCCTGAGGCAGACATCAAAGATGTAAATGGGAAGTGTCTAGAATCCCTGGTCTAGGCAGGTGAGCCACATGATTGAGGAGACTTATATATAACACCAGGATTCAGAGAGCAGGAAGGGCCCAGAATTCTGAGGCAAATATTTTTTTTTTTATTTTTTTACTGTAAGATCTCAAAATTATGTGTATTTTCTTATTGTGCCTGTATTTTTTAATACTCTTAATATTATTGATACTTATCAAAGGTTTGATGAATTTACATATTGTATTGGTTTGCTAAAATGTTTCTCATAGATGTTGAATATAGATATAGGCTTCAGATATGCTTATTTCATGATGTAATGGGGAGGCCACTTGGTATACTGGGAATCATAAGATCATAGATCTAGAGAAGAAACACACCTTAGAGGTAATTTAATCCAAACCCCTCATTTTAAAGAAGGGGAAACTGAGGCTCAGCATTTAAGTGACTTGCTCAAGTATGTTGACTATAATCTTTCTTACTCAAAGAGGACAAAAATAGCATCTTTGGTTATGTCTTTTGACTCCAGGATAAATTGGATTTAAGTGAGATAGTTGCAGAAAGCTGTTGACCTCCCTCTCCCTTTCAAAGTCATTGAAATCCAGTGGCAAGACAAAAGTCAGGATGACTGGTGATGGCTTGGGATGCAGTGGATGACCTTGGCTTCTTTGATGTCTAACCAAGTTCTAAGTGTTCCACAGCACCCACTTCTGTTGCCTTTTTGTCTGTTGGAACATATTGTTTTCATCTGCCCCTTCCACTGGGGGAAGTCTTCACATGCTTGTGGTACCCACCCTCCTAACTCAGTGATGTCTTTGAAGCCTGTTGGTTACCATCAGGTTCCCAGAGGTAGTGAATAAAAACAAGATTTGAACTCAGGTTCTGTGATTCCCAAGTTTGGAACATTTCTCATTTTGGGAAAGAAAATACCTTGTATTCACAACCTCAGCCTCCTTATCTACAAAATAAATGAAAGCTATTGAATTAGATGATCTCTAAGGTCCAGTCTAGACCTAAATCCCACAGCTCATGAACGACTCTACTGAGTGGCATACTATGAAAACAATAACAACATGGAAAAATGACCAAATTTGTTTGGCAATGTTGAAAAACTATGATAAGCTGCAAGGACAGGTTCATAGAACCTCACATATCTATTTGTAGCATGTATTTGGGTGGAATTGAAATTGAAGAGGGAAGGAAAAAGGAAGGAAAAATAGTGTTATTTAAAGAACAAGAAAATAATTCTTATAAGGAAATGAAAATAAGAAAAGAGAAATGATATGACTTAGGTTTGGGAGTAGGAGACTGCTAAGTAATAAGGAGAGCATCAAGTGGCTAGAGCCATGTTGGTGAAAGTGTGACCTTGGAGTGCCAGAGGGGGCTGCTTCATTATCCCTCTCCACTAAGCCTGAGGACATTTTTTGGATGCTCTGCCCCTCTATCCAGTAGCCCAAAGCAAGCACTTCCTCTCTCCATTCTCTGGGGGTAGCGTGGGGGAGTCACAGGTGGCTTGAAGGTGAAGTTTGAGCATGCAGTCTCTAAAAGGTTCACCAATGCTGGTCTATAGAAAATTCATTATTTTAAAGACTTATTAAGAGAATTACCTGCTAAGGGATTTCAACAAGAGGAGGGACCTAAGGAAGGGAGATTTGTAGTCATTCTGGGGCACATTTTCAAGAGATCAAAGCTATTATTAATATATCCCTCTGAGGCTTCTTGAAAAGGAAAGTTTGTCCCCAGAGTACAAGAAAGAACCACCAAGTCTCTAAAGACTTGATGTTCACTAAGTTGACCATCCTTAGAAAGAAGGAGGCTGTCCTTGTCCAAACAGATTCAATGACTAAAACGTGCAAAAAGCCTCTCCTTTGAATAGATCATGTCCCTGATTTCTTCTTACAACAGCTAAATGGATTTTGTAGTATAAATACCTGCCTAATCATCTAATATGCTGATGGTCCTGCTTTGAAGGAAAGCATGGGATAAGGTCTGCAAATTCCTGTGTATAATCTAATGGAATACATATCTTTCCTCTTTTACAGTCCTAGTTTGACTACCTAACTTACCTGTGTAACCTTGGGGAAGTCAATCCCTCAATGTTTGCATTTATAAAATAAAGGTGGTCACCTTGTTGACCTGACCAAAGGTTATGATTGGCAGTGGTAGGACCCAAGATTGGGGTGACATTCTTTCTCTCTAAGCTTTTCTGAATTGTTTTATCACTTCCCAACAAGCAGTTCAGGGTGAAGGTGGGGGAGGGTTTGTGACTGTGTGGCTGACATCAGTTGATTCCCTATCTAGGGCAATGATTGCCTTGTAATTTAGAGTTTCATTATGTGTGGGGATCTAAAACAGAGATAGAGGGGAAATTGGTCCTTGTTGGGAGGAGTGTATTTCTCTCAGCCTCAGGGCCTCTTTCCAGTAGCATTTGTACTTGAAAAAATTATTAAATGGACAAAGTTTGACTAAGATGTCCTCCCACATCCCTGATAACTCCCTGGTCCATGACTGGTTCATTTTGTGTGTGTGTGTGTGTGTGTGTGTGTGTGTGTGTGTGTGTGTGTGTGTGTGTTGAGAGGGGTAGGAGGGAAGCTGGGAAATGTAGTTTAGGTAAAGATGGTGGTAAGATAGAGGCTAGGTAGGAATTCTATTTGAGGAAGCTGGTGGGAGATAGCAGTGAGCAGGGGTCCTAGTCAGATGTAAGAGAAGTGGGAAAGACAGCTCTGGGTATATGAATAAAACATTGTAATGGCAGTAGGTAGGAGAAATGTCAATAGGCCAAGTCAGGGTAATGGGGAGATATAGCCACCAGGGAAGGAGCAGGCAGAATATAGCATTGTTGAGTTTCTAGGAACAAGACTGGAATAATTTAGTCATGCATCTGGCATGGGCATTTTGACCCGAACATATGAGTAGTCTACTTTTATATTCCATCTGCCTGCCAACCTGCCAACCCTCTCCCCCTCTCCACATACTCATTTTCCATAGGTGTGATTGTTAAACTACACAGACCCCTGCATCATTAGCTAAAGGCTTTGAAATTCCTGTGCTACCCAAGTCGAGAATGCATAAACAGATTTAGATTTAAGTGGCTGTGTTATTTCTTCTTTGTTATGTTTTGGTATCTCCTGGATTAGTGCATTGAAATCATGCCTTCCTTCACTAGCTGGTGACATATTAGCACTGGGCTGATGCAGTGGGAACTAATTCATAATTTACCTTGAAAAAAAATACCATTTCCATCTTTGCGTTGACAACTGAACCCTTAAGCAGCATCGGGGGGAATTACGTTTGAAGAAAAATGACACGTCTGTGAATTTTACATTATCTGTGGGTCCACTAAATTGATTTTTATTTTAGGAGATAAAACGTTTCTAGGAACTCCGACAGATTTGGAATGATTCCAGGGGCAGTTGAACTTTTCAGTAGATGCTCTTTTCAAATCAATGGCCCAAACGTAAAGGGGTAAGTGCACTCCAAGGGAGTGCTCTGTTCCTATTTCAGAGGCATCTCTCAAAAGAGGCCTGTTGCAGAAAGAGCAGCTGCCTTCAGATAGCCTAGCTTCTCTTAGTGACAATAGAATCTCAATATTTTTTTAAATAGAATGCAGTGAGCGTGGGCATTCCCTGTACCAACAGAGATCACACTGGAGTAGACAGTTTCATGAGTTATTATTTCTCTCCTCCTTTGCCCCTCTCCCAACCAAATTATTACCTGGTGGCCAACCTTCTGGTGCTATGTCTTTCTAGATTTAATTAGATTGGTCCTTAGATGACAGTCTTTATCTGGGCCTCTCATCAAAGCCCTTTGAACTAGTCAACGTCTACGGAGTTTCAGTTCCGTTCAGTCTTTGAATGCAATGTCAACTCTGTGTGATGATGGGACCCATTAATAGAAGAATGACCATTTTATGAATAGCAAAAAAATCCCAATTTACATTCTCCTTCTTAGATATAAGGGGAGAAATAGCAAGGGAGAAAGACTCATTTTCATTAAGAGATACATGAATGCCCTACCTCCCCTGTGAACATGGTCAAATGGATAACAGAGCCTGCAATACTCTTTTCTCCCCTTCAGCTTCAATAGCATGTGTCACATAGGTGCAAGCTAAATGTGTACTTGTTAAGTGTCCCAGGGGACATTTAAGGTGCTATATTACTAGTCACAGCCAATGCTTGCTCATATACTGTTTTCTTGTGTAGCTAGCCAGTGCAGTGGAGAGAGTGCAGGTCCAAAGTCAGGAAGATTCATCTTCCTGAATTCAAATCTGGCCAATAATGCTTACTGGTTGTGTGACCCTCGGCAAGTCACTTAACCCTGTTTGTCTCAGTTGTTCATCTGTTAAATGCACTGGAGAAGGAAATGGCAAGCCATTCCAATATCTTTGCCAAGAAAATCCCAAATAGGGTCATAAAGAGCCTGGACTGAAAAATATCGAAACAACATATTGCTATCAGGAAGCCTGTGCAAAGACATGATACTTTTCTGTTAAGCAGCAAGGCAAAGTGATTTATAATTTTGACCACTTATGATTCAGGTCACCAAGCCAGTGGTCCCACCAGCTTTGTTCATGTCTGAAAGTTTCTCTCTTCATATGTATAAGCAACCCCATCTGCTAAGTGTTAGGCTAGTTTTGGGTAGAGTTGCAATGACTGATCAGGCTCTGAATCTATTCTGGGTTGAAAATCAAGTGTGATTCTGAAGTATGAAGGATAGAAACTCTATCTATTGTTCTATCTATATAGTTCTTTCTATATAGTTCTATCCCCTACCTTTCCTCTGGGAAATTTCTTACTCTCTGTTGCCCAAACTTCACATTCCCAAGACTTGGACAAATAACATTTTGTGCACACATTCAAAATGCAAGAGAACAGGCGCAGTGTTTCTATATCCCACGTTCTGTGCATTTTCACTGATTAAAGCCCATGCCTAGAATGCTATCTCTTCTTGTTTACATCTTCTGGTTTCTTGGGCTTCCTTTAAGTCTCAGCTAAAATCCTGACTTCTACAAGAAGCCTTTCCCTGTTCCTGCTAAAGCCTTTCCTCTGAGATTACCTCCAGTGCATTCCACATAGATCTTGTTTATCCAAATTTATTTGCATGTAGTGTTCCACAGTGGTCTGTGAGCTTTTTGAGGAGAGGAACTTTCTTTCTCTCCCTCCTTCCCTCCCTCCCTCGCTTGCTTCCTTCCTTCCTTTCTTCCTTCCTCCCTCCCTTTCTTTCTTCCTTCCTTCCTCCCTCCCTCCCTCCCTTGCTTGCTTGCTTCCTTCCTTCCTTCCTTCCTTGTTCCCTTCTTCTGTTCTTTTCTCTCTGTCTCTGCCCCTCTCCCCCCTAACCTCTCTCTTCTGTCTCTGTCTATCTGTCACTAACACCTAACTGATTACAAGGCTAAGTAAGGGCATAACAATTACTTATTGGTTGACTGGATTCTTTGTATTTTTTGAAAAAAATATTTCACTAACTTTATTTTGATATAGTGTTCTTTGTCATTCTCTATATTTTACTTTATACATTTAAAACATTATTCTGACAATGGCTTTATAGGCTACACAATATGGAACATATGAAAGGGTCTGGCATAGGTATTGTGATGTAAGCTCATTTACACTTGTACTATTTAGATCTAGAGTAAACTATAAGGGAGTTTGGAGGTCATCTACTCCAACTCTTTCATTTTTCAGATCAGAAAACTGAGGCCAGAGAGGCCAAGTGACTTGCTCAAGGTCCCATAGGTAGTAATTAACAGAGTCAGGATCCGAATGCAAGTTTTGAGATTGCAAGTTAAAGTTCTTTCTTCCCATTATATTATCTTTTTTATGTGTATGTTATCTCTTTCTAACTGGAGTCTAAATTTCTTGAGGGCAAGGACAGACTTCAGAAAGGTAACTGGCACAGCTTATTCACTGAATCTAGTTTGACAATTTATGGCTTTGCAGAACTAACCATTCTGGCTCACACTTAACCTCAGTTTTGGGGGACAATGTCTATATATTCCCCCATCACATCTAGGAAAGTAGCTTAAGACAGGAATCCCATAAGAAATGCTTACTGATTGACAACAAAACCATAGCAAAAAGTGAAGGAGGCCTAATGAGGAGGGAAAAGAAAGATCCACATTTGAGCAAGTTCTCCCCTAAAGGCATTGCCCGTTGTCAGAATACCTGGGTGAATTCTTACTAACTGAGCAAGAAATCAGGTTGAATTTGGGCCTTTGTTGTGAACCATGAAGCATTTGACTTTTTGGTTTGGTTTTGATTCATGATGCTTAAATGCTACTCATCCATGTAACTTTTGGAAATATCAGCCCTGAGTGAGTGGTTGAGAGTGAATTCCCAAGATGGTTCATGACCTGTAATATAACAAGCATATTCCAGATCTGTAAGCAGCCTTGCCATTGGAACAAATGCAGTCTACCATGGAGGGTAACATTAGCTTAGGGAAATAACTTATCAGACATTTAGCAAAACTCATCAGAAGAACAGGCCCTTTCCTTTATTAGCCATTTCAGTGGGATAGGTACCCATTTTAGCAGAGTAATAGACAAGATTATTATCAGATTATTCTGTCACTTGGTTTTAATCAGTTGAGTGTGAAATGTCTACTTCATTATCAAAGGGCAGTGTATGAAAGGCGACATTTCCACAGAATGTTACAAACGTTGCCTTGTATGAAGGGGCCACTCCTATCCTATCCATTTTATTGCCAGCAGTTTTCCAGGGAGTTTTGATCTAGGGGGAACATTCCATGTTTAAAGCTGACTGAAATCTAAATATAACATGCCCTGGGGGAAGGAAAGGGCAATCACATAGGTTTCCAGGTCAATGTGTACCAAAAGCATAGCAGTTGAATGTTGAATAGTTAAGAGAAAGCAACAAAATTGGAAACCAGTAAATAACCTTCTTCTATGTCTGTTAACTCCTTAAGAATGCCTGTAGGAGACATGACCAGGACTATTACATTCATAATTAAAAAAAAAAAAGCTAAATAAGATCATTTCAAAGAAGACAACTAGCAAACTCCATTGGTAAGATGTAGCACTTGCTTTTTGAAGGAATTTCTACTTATATAAAAGGAAAGGGTCAGATTACATTATATTTAAGCTTCAAAATTTAAAATTCAGTACTTTAGTGATGACTCAGAAGAAAGACTTGAGAAAACGGAGTTATCTAAGTTAAAAAAATAGGTACCAGGGGCAGCTGGGTAGCTCAGTGGATTGAGAGTCAGGCCTAGAGACAGGAGGTCCTAGGTTCAAATGCGGCCTCAGACACTTCCCAGCTGTGTGACCCTGGGCAAGTGACTTGACCCCCATTGCCTACCCTTACCAGTCTTCCACCTATAAGTCAATACACAGAAGTTAAGGGTTTAAAATTAAAAAAAAAAATAGGTACCTCAGTGAAAGAGTGAGAATGAATCTAAGTTTGGTTGAGGACAGACAGACTTCAGAAAGATAATTAACAGAGCTTAGACACTGAATCTATTTCATACAACGGCAATTTAAATGTACAACAATTGAAGGAATCTAGTTTTCTTTTCCAGAATCTCAGTCATTCATTTCTTTCTTATATTTTTCTTTGGAAATTTGCTTGTGTTTACTTTCACTGTCCCCTTTTTCTCCATAAAAATTCTCTATAGTTAGGTGATTTTTTCTGATGTTTGCTCATTTCCCAAGCCTTTTTAAAGGTAGACTCCGAGGTGGGGGCACCTGGGTAGCTCAGTGGATTGAGAACCAGGCCTAGAGACAAGAGGTCCTAGGTTCAAATCTGGCCTCAGACACTTCCCAGCTGTGTGACCCTGGGCAAGTCACTAGACCCCCATTGCCTACCCTTATCACTCTTCTGCCTTGGAGCCAATACACAGTATTGACTCTGAGACAGAAGGTAATGGTTTAAATAAAATAAAATAAAATAAAGGTAGACTCTGTTCTCTGGGAGGTCAGGGCATCCTCTTAAACTTCAGTCTTTCTTTGAAGCTACCCTTAGCCTTATTTCTAGGTATCTGTAAGTTTCATTTCTTCCAAGATGGTATGATGTTGGTGATCTGAGAGCTCAGAGAGCCATCTCCCACCACTGATTCAATTACCCCTTGAGACTAGTTAGCTCAAATTCTAGCCTTAGGCTTGGGTGTAGACTTTTGTTCTCACTCTGGGCTTGGTCTGGTCAGACACACACCAGGTAGCAGAGTACTTTGCCCTAGGGCTCTATCTTGAGCTTTGGCAAAGGTCAGCCAGGATCCCTCAAGTCAGCACCCTGGGGGATACCCACATCAGGGATTCCCCCCAACCCCAATGACTGCCCCAAACTGGAATCTACATCCTCACCAAAAGCCCAGGCTGGGATTCCTAGCCTCTCTCTGGACCCACACAGATCTGGCTACATAGCACAGACTGCCTTGGGCTGAATTTCCCACTTCACCACAGGTTTTCTTGGAACTTAAAGGGATAGGCATTGGGTTGGGTTGCTATTGGCCCAGGTAGGGTCTCAGGGTCAAGATGTTGGCTTAAGCTCTGGTTCAAAACCTGGAACAGTAGATGTGGGATGGGGGGTGGGGAGCTTGCTATTGGCTTGCTCCTTACTCTTTGCTGTAGCTTCATGATGGCTGTGCTCCCCTCTTACCCCAGTGCCCAGATGTTCTCTGCTTACCTTTCAAGTTGTTCTCTTCATGAAAGTTGCTTTACTTTGTCTCCTTGTTGGTTATTTTACTCTTGTATTCATTTTCTGGTGTTATTTTAATATTGGTGGGGGAGGGTTCTCATGGTGTTTTCAAACTTCCCTACTCCATCTTGGCTCTAGATTCTATTTTTTAAAATAATTTTATTTAATTCATTTATAATATTTTTCCATGGTTGAATAATTCATGTTCTTTCCCTCCCTGTCTCCACCTCCCTCCCCTAGCCAATGAGCAATTCCACTGGGTTTTACATGTGTCATTGATCAAGACCTATTTCCATATAATTAATATTTGCATTAGGATGATTGCTTAGAGTCTACATCTCCAATCATATCCCCATTGGCCCATGTGATCAAGTAGATGTTTTTCTTCTGTGTTTCTACTCCCACAGTTTTTTCTCTAGATGTGGATAGCATTTTTTCTCACAAGTCCCTTAGTAGAGAAGTCCATTACATTCGATTGTGCCACAGTGAATCAGTCTCTTTGTTTAAGTTTCTCCTGGTTCTGCTCCTTTCAGTCTGCATCAATTCCTGGAGGTCTTTCCAGTTCACATGAAATTCCTCCAGTTCATTATTCCTTTCAGAACAATAGTATTCCATCACGAACAGATACCACAATGTGTTCAGCCATTCACCTATTGGGTGAAGGGTATCCCTTCATTTTCCAATATTTTGCAACCACAAAGAGTGTGACTATAAATATTTTTGTACAAGTCTTTTTCCCTGTTTTTTTTTTTGGTATAAACCTAGCAGTGGTATGGCTGGATCAAAAGGCAGGTATTCTTTTAAAGCCCTTTGGACATAATTCCAAATTGCCTTCCAGAATGGTTAGATCAATTCACAACTCCGCCAGCAGTGCATTAATGTCCCAATTTTGCCATATCCCCTTCAACATTTATTACTTTCCTTTACTCTCATTTTAGCTAATGTGCTAAGTGTGAGGAGGTACCTCAGAGCTGTTTTGATCTGCATTTCTCTAATTATAAGAGATTTAGAATACTTTTTCATGTGCTTATTGTTAGTTTTGATTTCTTTATCTGAAAGTTGCCTATTCATTTCTCTTGCCCATTTATCAATTGGGGAATAGCTTGCTTTTTTGCACAATTGATTTAGCTCCTTATGAATCTGAGTAATTAGACCTTTGTCAGAGGTTTTTGTTATAAAGATTTTTTCCCAATTTGTTACTTCCCTTCTAATTTTGATTGCATTTGTTTTGTTTGTACAAAACCTTTTTAATTTAATGTAATTAAAATTATTTATTTTACATTTTGTAATATTTTCTAGATCTTGGTTGACCTTAAAATCTTTCTTTTTCCATAGATCTGACAGGTAAACTATTCTATGTTCACCTAATTTACTTATAGTTTCCTTTTTTATATTCAGGTCATTCACCCATCCTGAATTTATCTCAATGAAGGTGTGAGATATTGATCTAAGCCTAATCTCTCCCATACTGTTTTCCAATTTTCCCAGCAGTTTTTGTCAAATAGTGGATTTCTGTCCTCAAAGCTTGGCTCTTTAGGTTTATCATACACTGTCTTACTGAGGTTATTTATTCCAAGTCTATTCCACTGATCCCTCTTTCTGTCTCTTAGCCAGTACTAAATTGTTTTGATGACCACTGCTTTGAATTTTATTTTTCTTAAATGAAGAGGTCTTCCTAACATGATTTGGAGTTTTCTATTGCCATCAGAAAGATACCAATGAAGCAGAGAAAGTGCTTGGTGGTTATTCCCAGTTCTTGCTACATGATTAGCATATTATCTTTTTTGTTCAAATATGTCTTTGATGACATCTTTTACTCAAATACTTCATAGTTTTCTGTTTGTAATATTTCCTCATATCTGGTATACATCTTTCCATCATCTCCAGATGACATTCAATTTCAATTCTTCAGGGCCAATAGCATTCCAGGAATTGAGGTCATATAATAACATTAAAAGAATATTGTTATTAAAAATGAGTCTGGGAGGTTCCGGGTTAAGATGGCGGTAGAGTAAAAAGCAGCTCTTAATCTCTCCTGACCAAAACACACAAGACTCCTAAAGGGGACATTAAAAACAAGTCCAGACGAACGGAGGGACACAGGGCACAGTGTGGAAGGTACATGGAATTGGGACATTTCTATGCTATAAAGGGGTGAAACAGCTCTCACTAAATCGCGGGCTGAGCAACCACCTCACCCCCACCCCCTCCACACACACCACCTATAGCGCTGAAGCCAGCTAAAAAGAAATAGAGCAAGTTTGGGGCACCCATCGAGTCATTGGCAGCTCCGGGGCCTGTTCCTGAGAGCAGCAAGATTTAGGACCCCAAAAAGCTAAAGAATGCACACGAACTCTGAGCGAGGGAGCAGAGCGCAGGCGCGGTTGGAGGCTCCCGTGGAGGCAGACACACCTGGGAGCTAAGGCTCTGAAACCTTGAATGGGGAACCAGTGCAGATGGGTATACAACTGTGGAAGCAGCGCCCTGAGACTTGTAAAGAAACCTCCGGCAGAGGATCAAGCAAGGGGGTCCACCAGGGGTCTTGACCTTGGAAAAAACCAGAACTCAGACCTCAGGAGCCAAAAGACCGCAGAGAGACCCTGAGGATAAACCTGAGAAGCTGCTGGGCTAATGATGCCTACCCAGTCTCAGGAAGTTCAGAAGAGAAAGATTAACAACAAGAAAAATAAGTCTTTAACACTCAACAGCTTTTACACAGAGAAAATCCAGACAACCGAGCAAACAGAGGAGGAGAACAAACAAGCATCTGGACCCTCCTCAAATAAGGAAAACTCCTCACAAGCTATGGAAGAGTTCAAAACTGAGATTTTGAGGAAAATGAAAGAGATCTGGTAAGAAAATAACAGTTTAAAAGGTAGAATCTTGCAATTGGAAAGTGAGGCTCAGAAACCAAATGAACTGATAAGCAAATTGAACACCAGAAATGACCAGATTGAAAAAGGAATACCAGAAGATTATAGCCAAAAACCAGAAGATTATAGCTAAAAACCAATCCCTAAAGGCTAGAATTGAGCAATTAGAAGCTAATGATCTCTCAAGACAACAAGAACAAATAAAACAAAGTCAAAAGACTGAAAAAATAGAAGGAAACATGAAATATCTCAATGAGAAAGTGACAGACCAAGAAAACCGGTCTAGAAGAGAATCATTGGTCTTCCAGAAAAACCAGAAATTAATAGAAACCTGGACTCCATACTGAAAGAAATTATTCAGCAAAATTGCCCTGAAGTCCTACAACAAGAGGGCAATATAGACATTGAAAGGATTCATAGAACACCCGTGACATTCGATCCAGATAAGAAAACACCCAGAAATATAATTGCCAAATTCAAGAGTTTCCAAGCAAAAGAAAAAAATCTTGCAAGAAGCCAGAAAGAGACAATTCAAATATCAAGGAGCACCAATCAGGATCACACAGGATCTGGCAACCTCCATGCTAAAAGATCGCAAGGCTTGGAATACGATATTCAGAAAGGCAAGAGAGCTGGGCCTGCAACCAAGGATCAACTACCCATCAAGAATTGACTATATATTTCCAGGGGAAAGTATGGGCATTCAACAAAATTGAAGAATTCCAGGTATTTGCACAGAAAAGACCAGGGCTAAATGGAAAGTTTGATATCCAACCACAAAAATCAAGAGAAACATGAAAAGGTAAATAAGATACAGAGGGGAAAGAAAGAAAACTTACAATTTTTAAATTTGCCTTTTTAAGGGCCTCAGTGAGATCTAATTATCTGTATTCCTATGTAGAGAAATGTTATGTATAATTCTCTGTAGTGAACTCTATTCACTATTATAGTATTCACTATTATAGTAATCAGAAGAATAATTCACAGGGTGAGGGTGGAACACTAAATAATCTAAGATGACATGGGGGATGGGAAAGAGGGGGCAAATAGTAGGGGACACCAAGAGAAACTTGAGTGAATAAGAAAAATAGGATATTCTATTACACACAAAGAGGGCATGGGAAGGAGAGGGGACAAATACTATTA
>NC_058130.1:173946429-174038219 GCF_016433145.1 Gracilinanus agilis
AAGGGGGAGGGAATTCATAAGGCCTTTAAAAACAAAAAGAGGGGGAAAATAAGGGAGGGGGTAGAAAGGGAAGTTAATCAGGGGAGGGGATAAGGGATAGTGGCTTAATAGCAAAACACTGGTTTAAAAGGAAATAGTATAAGAAAAAGGGGGTAGGAATAGGGGAGTATACGAAAATGTCAGCAAATGCACAATTGATGATTATAACTCTGAATGTGAATGGGATGAACTCGCTCATAAAACAGAAGCAAATAGCAGAGTGGATTAGAAACCAAAATCCTACCATATGTTGTCTACAAGAAACACATATGAGATGGGTGGACATACGCAAGTTTACGGTTTAGGGCTTGAGCAAAATCTTTTGGGCGTCAAATGAGAAAAACAAGGCAGGTGTGGCTATTGTTATTTCTGACAAAGCCAAAGTAAAAATAGATATGATTAAAAAAGACAGGGAAGGTCATTACATCCTGATTAAAGGCAGTATAAACAATGAGGAAATAACACTGCTCAATATGTATGCACCAAGTGGCATAGCATCCAAATTCATAAAGGAGAAACTGGCAGAGCTCAAGAAGGAAATAGATAGTAAAACCATACTAGTGGGAGATCTAAATATCCCTCTTTCAGATCTAGATAAATCAAACCAAAAAATAAATAAGAAAGAGGTAAGAGAGGTGAATGAAGTCCTAGAAAAATTAGATCTAATTGATATGTGGAGGAAAATAAATAGGGACAAAAAGGAATACACCTTCTTCTCAGCTGCACATGGTACATTCACAAAGATTGACCATGTTATAGGGCATAGAATCATTGCAAACAAATGCAAAAGAGCAGAAATAATAAATGTAACCTTCTCAGATCATAATGCAATAAAAATAATAATTAGTAAGGGCACCTGGACAGGAAAATCAAAAACTAATTGGAAATTAAATAATATGATTCTTCAAAACCAATTTGTCAAAGAAGGAATCATAGAAACAATCACCAATTTCATTGAAGAAAATGACAATGATGAGACATCCTACCAAACTATGTGGGATGCGGCCAAGGCAGTACTCAGGGGTAAATATTAATAAATTATGGAGGGCAGAGATCAATGAATTGGGCATGCAACTCAAAAAATTAGAAAGCGAGAAAATTTAAAATCCCCAGATGAAAACTAAATTAGAAATACTAAAAATCAAGGGAGAAATTAATAAAATTGAAAGTAAAAGAACCATTGAATTAATAAATAAGACTAGAAGCTGGTACTTTGAAAAAACAGATAAAATAGACAAAGTATTGGTCAATCTAATAAAAAAAAGGAAAGAAGAAAACCAAATTGACAGTATCAAAGATGAAAAGGGAGACCTCACCTCTAATGAAGGGGAAATTAAGGCAATCATCAAAAACTATTTTGCCCAATTATATGGCAATAAATATAACAATTTAGGAGATATGGATGAATATTTACAAAAATATAAACTGCCTAGATTAACAGCAGAAGAAATAGAATACCTAAATAATCCCATATCAGAAAAAGAAATTGAACAAGCCATCAAAGAACTCCCTAAAAAAAATCGCCAGGGCCTGATGGATTCACAAGTGAATTCTATCAGACATTCAAAGAGCAACTAATCCCAATACTATACAAATTATTTGATATGATAAGCAAAGAAGGAGTTCTACCAAATTCCTTTTATAACACAAATATGGTACTAATTCCAAAGCCAGGGAGATCAAAAACAGAAAAAGAAAACTACAGACCAATCTCCCTAATGAACATAGATGCAAAAATCTTAAATAGAATACTAGCAAAGAGACTCCAACAAGTAATTAAGAAGATCATCCACCATGATCAGGTGGGATTTATACCAGGAATGCAAGGTTGGTTCAACATTAGGAAAACCACCCACATAATTGACCATATTAACAGTCTAACAAACAAAAATCACATGATTATCTCAATAGATGCTGAAAAAGCCTTTGACAAAATACAGCACCCATTCCTGTTGAAAACACTGAAAAGTATAGGAATAGAAGGACCTTTCCTAAAAAATAATAAACAGTATATACCTAAAACCATCAACAAACATCATATGCAATGGGGATAAATTAGAAGCCTTCCCAATAAGATCAGGAGTAAAACAAGGATGCCCATTATCACCTCTATTATTTAACATTGTACTAGAAACACTAGCAGTTGCAATTAGAGAAGAAAAAGAAATTAAAGGTATCAAAATAGGCAAGGAGGAGACTAAGCTATCACTATTTGCAGATGATATGATGGTATATTTAAAAAATCCTAGAGAATCAATTAAGAAACTTGTAGAAATAATCAACAACTTTAGCAAAGTTGCAGGATACAAAATAAATGCACATAAATCATCAGCATTTCTATACATTTCCAACACACTAGAGCAGCAAGAAGTAGAAAAAGAAACACCATTTAACATCACCCTAGACAATATAAAATACTTAGGAATCTATCTACCAAAACAAACACAGCAATTATATGAAAACAACTACAAAACACTTTCCAAACAAATAAATCTGGATATAAACAATTGGAAAGCCATTGATTGCTCATAGGTAGGACAAGCTAACATAATAAAAATGACAATTCTACCCAAATTGATTTACCTATTTAGGGCCATACCTATCAAGCTACCAAAAACTTTACTGAATTAGAAAAAACTATAACAAATTTCATTTGGAATAACAAAAGATCAAGAATTTCAAGGGAAATAATGAAAAAAAATGTGAAGGAAGGGGGCCTAGCAGTACCAGACATTAAACTATACTATAAAGCAGAAGTCATCAAAACAATATGGTACGCGCTAAGAGACAGAGAGGAGGATCAGTGGAATAGACTTGGGGTAAATGACATCAGCAAGACAGTGCATGATAAACACAAAGAGCCTAACTTTTGGGACATGAATCCACTATTTGACAAAAACTGCTGGGAAATTTGGAAAACAATGTGGAAGAGATTAGGTCTAGATCAACATCTCATACCCTACACCAAGATAAATTCAGAATGGGTGAATGACTTGAATATAAAGAGGGAAACTATAAATAAGTTAAGTGAACACAGAATAGTATACTTGTCAGATCTGTGGGAAAGGAAAGACTTTAAAACCAAGCAAGAGTTAGAGAAAATTACAAAATGTAAATTAAATGTTTTTGATTATATTAAACTAAAAAGGTTTTGTACAAACAAAAACAATGTAGTCAAAATCAGAAGGGAAACAACAAATTGGGAAAAAATCTTTATAACGAAAAACTCTGACAGGGGTCTAATTACTCAAATATACAAGGAGTTAAAGCAATTGTATAAAAAATCAAGCCATTCCCCAATTGATAAATGGGCAAGAGACATGAATAGGCAATTTTCAGGTAAAGAAACCAAAAGTATCAATAAGCACATGAGAAAGTGTTCCAAATCTCAAATAATTAGAGAAATGCAAATCAAAACAACTCTGAGGTATCATCTCACACCAAGCAGATTGGCTAAAATGAAAGAAGGGGAGATTAATGAATATTGGAGGGGATGTGGCAAAATTGGGATATTAATGCATTGCTGGTGGAGTTGTGAACTGATCCAGCCATTCTGACTGGCAATTTGGAATCATGCTCAAAGGGCTATAAAAGAATGCCTGCCCTTTGATCCAGGCATACCATTGTTGGGTTTGTACCCCAAAGAGATCATAGATAAACAGACTTGTACGAAAATATTTATAGCAGAGCTTTTTGTGGTGGCAACAAATTGGAAAAGGAGGGTATGTCCTTCAATTGGGAATGGCTGAACAAACTGTGGTATATGCGGGTGATGGAATACTATTGTGCTAAAAGGAATAATAAACTGGAGGAGTTCCAGGCGAACTGGAGAGACCTCCAGGAACTGATGCAGAGTGAAAGGAGCAGAGCCAGAAGAACATTGTACACAGAGACTGATATACTGTGGTAAAATTGAATGTAATGGACCTCTGTACCAGCAGCAATACAATGACCCAGGACAATTCTGAGGGATTTATGGTAAAGATGCTACCCACATTCAGAGGAAGGACTGCAGGAGAGGAAACATATAAGAAAAACAACTGCTTGAACGCAAGCGTCAGGGTGGACGTGATTGAGGGTGTGGACTTGAAACTACCACACCAATGCAACTACCAACAATTTGGAAATTGGGCTTGATCAAGGATACATGACAAAACTAGTGGAAATGTGCATTGGCCATGGGTGGGGGGAGTGCGGGGGGGTGGGGGTGAAGGGGATAGGAGGAGCATGAATCAGGTAACTATGTTAAAAATTAATATTAATAAATGTTTAAATATAAAAAAATGAGTCTGGGGGCAGTTGGGTGGCTTAGTGGATTGGATTGATGGGCAGACCTAAAGGCAGGAGGTCCAAGGTCCAAATATGATCTCAGAGAGACATCCTGGCTGTGTGACACTGTGAAGCACTTAGCCCCTATTCTCTAGTCTTTATCATTCTTCTGCCTTGGAACCAATATACAGTATTGATTCTAAGACTGAAGGCAAGGGTTTAAAAAAATAGCTCTTTTTAAGGAGAAATTTACGATCATTAAAATAACTTTACAATTTTTCATAATCAGACCAAACCATTCCCCCCCCCCACTATTTAATTCTGGTCTCAGATCTCTGTCCATTTACAAGGCATAGAGAAGGCATAGATACAAATGGATAAACTTTAAAGGTTTTCCATCCATCTGCTTGGTATATTAGACATAGACTAGTATAAAGATATTTTTAACCAAATTGTTTTTTCCAGAATGGAACTCTTTTCAGGCCAAATATTTTTGAATATTTCTTTTCTAAGAGGCTCTCAAGTTTGGGGACTTTAATCATGTATTTACAATGTAAACATTACCAACATAAATTTCTGGAGGACCTCACTATTTAAATGGAATTCCTCTTCAACTTGAACTCTACACTGGAACTTCACCAGGGCCATAGTAAACACCTTTGGTGAAGATTGATCCCCACTTCTTTTTCTTTTTTTGTATTTTATCTAATATTGATTATTGGAGGGTCATTGAACAAGGTTATCTTTATTTTTAATTCTTTTAGGTACCCACAAATTTGCAATATATACATGGGAGACACCTTGTTTGAGGAGAGTCTTTAAGAACTGTTTTGCTTTATCAAATAAGTGATTTTTAAATAGAAAACAAAAAATAAGTACACTGTGATATATTCACTACATCCTTCAATTAACTATGTGATGGTAAAGATATAGTCTTCTGTAGAATACTGCTTATGAAAGTCCCTATTTCCTCTCTGTTCCCTCATCAAGTATGTCCTTGATCCTTATGCAAATTATTCTCATAAAAATTTATATAGATGCAAAAGTAGGCATGTAGATTGGTAGTTATAGATGTTCTTTTGGCTATCCTTCCCAGCCCCAATCCCCTGTCATTTTTGGTAGTAATAAAACCTAAGGTTTTTCTACATCTTTGATGATTTCCCCTTTTTCATATATCTTGAGAATCAATCCCTCAATATTTTCCCAATTATGTTATCTCCTGCACATATCTCCTTTATGAATACTTGGTCTGGCCCAGTTCCTTTTCCTAACTTTGTTCTTCATCCCTGTTTTTTTCTCCTTTGTAAAGATGTCTGGTTCCTTGATACTTGAATACAAGTCTAGTATTCATTATATCCCAAACTGTTATTTAAAAAATCATTGCAGATTTTTCTTTCATCTTTGTTCTTATTACTAAAATACTGACATTTAGGTAGTATTTTACATTAGTAAAATGCTTTACATACATCATATCTCATACATTTTACATATATCATATTCCAACATTACAAATGTGTATTATAGGCATTTTTTTGTTCCCAATTTACTTTTGAGTAAATTGAGGATCCGAGATGTTATATGGTTTGCCCATGGACAAATAACTATTACATATCAGAGAAATTAGGGAAATTAAACTACTTGGACATTGTGTGGAGTTCTCATTCAAATAAAAGGGAGCTAGAGGAAGGGAAGGAAACAACCATTTATTAAAACATCTACTATGTGCCTGGCACATACTAAATATTTTAAACATATTGTCTCATTTGTTCTTCACAAAATCCTTGTGATGTTGAAACTGAAGCAAAGAGACAATAATTGACTTTCCCAGGGTCACACACTTATTAAGTATCTGAGGCTGGATTTGAATTCAAGTTTTTCTGACTCCACACACAATATTCTATCCACTATGCCACCTACCTGACTAAAAGAGAAGAGACATTTGATAAAAGAAGAGATTTTGATAGATCCAATCTGCCTTGTAACAATTTCATCCATTGGAAGATAGAAGAAGCAAGAAGGGGAGCTACTAATTGAGCTCTATTCTTTAGGAAGAACACATTAATTAATAAAGTGACTTTGCTATCCTTTTGTAATTTTTAATTTACACGTTTCTTTAAATTTTTTTATTGTTATTTGTGTGCCACAACTTTTATACTTAATCCCTCCCCCTTTCTATTAAATCCTCCCTCATAACAAAGAAAAGTATTTAAGAGAAATCAACTCAGTGCCAAATCTGGCATTGCAAACCAAATCAATAGACAAGCATTATTAAGCATCTACTCTTTTGTTAGATGTTATGGTACATTATAGGTATATATATAAAAAGAGAAAAAATTAAGCCATTACATCTCTGGAAGAGCAAAATGTTAGCAAAATACTTTTCCTTACATTCTTTCAGGGGAAATAACATATACACATCTAAGTATAAAAATGGCAAATGCAAAGTACTTTGGAAGAGTGCTAATAGTTGAACTTTAAGGTTCCTGTAAAAAGTGTTTGAGCAAAATCTTAGAATAAATAGGGACTATTTAACGTATTCCAGGCACTGGGGACAATGAATATAAAGATGGAATGCCTTATGTAAACTGTCATTGAATCCAGGAAAGGAAGTTACTTTTGTGAGGTGGAGGAGAGTTGGAAAGGGCTTTAAGAGCCCAACGAAGGGGCTTGAGACAATAGAGAGCTACTGTTGTTTACTACCTAGAGGGATAATATGGGCCAACCTATGTTTAAGGAAAATCACTTTGGCAGCCTTATGGAGGTTAGATTGAAGAGAGGAGAGATGAGGCAAGGGAACCCATTAGAAGCCTATTTAATATTCCAGGCAAGTGGTTAGTTTTAGTGGATTTCAAGGTCAATAAAAGTCAAAATAATTATATCAAACAAAAAAAAAGCCAATGTAATCTTTCTTTTGTTACTGAGCTTATTTTTTATTTTTAATATAAATTTTAATATAAATTTTCTCATATTTAGAGATCCATGTTCTCTCTTCTTCCCACTCCCTTCCCCCAAATGTAAGTAATATGATATAGGTTGTACATGTTATCATATAATACACAGTTCCATTTACATCATGTTGTGAAAGAGTACACATATTAATTACACTAGAGAAAAATTCATAGAGGAAATAAAATAAAGAAGAGTATGTTTTAATTTACATTCAGACTCTGTTCCTTCTGTTGTGATGGATATTTTTTTTTGTCATGAGTCTCTTGGAGTTGTCTTGGATCCTTGCTTTGTTGATAATAGTTAAGTCATTCATAGTTGATCATCATACATTCTTCTTGTTTAACATTCTCCTTGTTCTTTTCACTTCACTTTGCATCACATCATATGTCTTTCCAGGTTTTTTTCTTATGCTCTTGTTTGTCATTTCTTATGGCACAAAAGCATTCCATCCATTATAAGCATATGCCACAACTTGTTCAGCCATTTCCCAATTGATGCACATCTCTTCATTTTACAGTTCTTTGTGCCACCACAAAAAGAGCTGCTATGAATATTTTTGTACAAGTAAATTCTTTTCCCATATTTTTAATCTCTTTGGGATGTCGACCTAGTAGTGGTATTGATGGGTATGCACAGTTTTATGGCCCTTTGGGTGTGGTTCCAGATTGCTCTCCAGAATGGTTAATCAGTTTGCAACTCCATCAGTAGTGTATTAGTGTCCCAATTTTTTTCACATCTCCTCCAACATTTATTATGTTGTTCTATTTTTTTTGTCTTGTTAGCCAGTCTGATAGATGAGAAGTGGTGCCTCAGAGTTGTTTTAATTTGCATTTTTCTAATCAGTAGTGATTTGAAGCATTTTTAAAATATGACTAAAGATAGTTTTAATTTCTTTATATGAGAATTGCCTGTTCATATCCTTTGATCATTTGTCAGTTAGAAAATGTTTTGTATTCTTATGAATTTGACTCAGTTCTCTCTATATATTTGAGAAATGAGGCCTTTGTCAGAGATCTGCTATAAGAATTTTTTCCCATTTTGCAATTTGCCTTTTAATCTTGATTACATTGCTTTTGCTTATGCAGAAACTTTTTAATTTAATGTAGTCAAATTTATCTATTTTATATCTCATAATGTTCTTTATATCTTCATTTTACCTCAATTCTTCCCTTATCCATAGATTTGACAGGTAAACTATTTTGTGCTCCCCTCATTTGTTTATTGTATCACCTTTAATTTCTAAATTGTGTATCCATTTTGACTTTTACTTTGATATATGGTGTGAAGTGTTATTCTATGAAACTAGTGTTATCTTAAACTGCTATCAGTGGAACTATGTCTAGATTAAGAGTGGTGATGGTTTGGATCTATTATATTCTGCTATTATCACATTGGAATTGGAATTATATTGTTTAGTTCTGTCTGCCATATTTTTCATTTTAAATAATTTATTGATATGCTTTGGCTACACCTCACTTATATTTCACTCTGTATATGTCCTTCTACATGTAAGAGGGATATAGGTTTGAAACATTTTGGAAGCTATTTCCCTCTTACATCCATCACCTTCACATTTATTCCCTATATTTTTATTTCTTTTATTAATCTGTTCTCCCAGGTATGCTCATCCCAAGTTGGACAAAGTATATTTTTTAAAAAAGAAAATATTTAAATCATAGATGAATAGTTCATCAATACATATTCCCATGTTACCTGTCTCTGAAAATGTATGTCTCCTCCTGCATTTAAGTTCATCAACTTTTGTTGGGTGTTAAATAGCATTTTTGAGTGTCATTCCTTTAGACCAGGGATCGGCAATGTATGGCTCTTTCTGCAGGAGCCATAAAGTCAGTTTTTTCAGGCACTGTTACAGGAGTGCGTACTGTGAGCACTGTACGGCTCTCACGAAATTACATTTAAAAAAATGTGGAGTTTATGGCTCTCATGGCCAAAATGGTTGCCGACCCCTGCTTTAGACTCATGTTTTATCTCTGTGTTGACTTGAGTTCTGAAATCTTTCAAACTATTTCCCCCCCAATGTTATTCTAATTATGTAAGTTATTATCCTATTTCTACTCACTTAATCTGTATTATTTCATAGAGGTCTTCTCAGTCATATCTGAAGCTGTCCATTTTATCATTACTTATGGCAAAATAATATTCCCTTACTTTCATATACCATAACATTTTTATCCATTTGTCTATAGACTGCCCCTGAGTTTCTAACTTTTGATTATCAAAAAAGAGCAGCTATATTTTAATATATTTTAGTTTTTTCCCTCTTTTTAAATTTTTTTTGGGGGTAGAGCATAAATCTAGTGGTAATTTAGCTGAATCAAAGGTTATATACAGTTTAATAACTTTTAGGGCATAGTTCCAAATTGTTTTCCAGAATGGCTGTACCAAATCACAGTCTCCACAGTGCCCTAATCTCTCGCTGTCTGCTGACTCATTTTCTACTGCCTACAAACATGCCCATGTCTTTCTCATTCTCCTTTTGTTCCTGCCAACTATCATTTTATATCTCTTCTGCCCTTTCTAGCAAAACAAAGGTCATCTACAGTAGGTACCTTCATTTTCTCTCTTCTCACACCCTTACAATCTAACTTCCAACTATCATTCTACAAAACTGCACTCTCTAAAGTTACCATTGATCTCTTTGTTGCCAAATCCAATGACTTTTTCTCAATCCTCATTCTCCTTGACCTCTTTGCAGTTTCTGACACTGTTGATCACTCTCTCCTCTGATACTCAATTTTTTATAGGTTTTCAGAATACCATTCTCTCCTGGTTCTCTTCCTACCTATCTGACTGTCTTCTGTGATGGATCTTCTTTCAGATCATGCCATCTGGGTATCCTTCAGGGATATCCTTTGTCCTTGTTTCTTCTCTCTCTGTACTACTTCTTTTGGTGATCTAATCAGCTCCCATAGATTTAGTTACTATCTCTATGTTACTGATTCTCAAATGTCCCTATCTTGCTCTAAACAATCTCTAACCTCCAATCTCACATCTCCAACTGCCTTTTAGATATCTTATAAGATGCCAGTAGACATCTTATGCTAAATATATCTAAAACAGAACTCATTACTTTTCCCCTAAATACTCCCAATTTCCTACCTTTCCTATTATTAAAGAGGGCAACACTATCCTCTCAGTCCTTTAGGCTAAAAAATGGAGTCATTCTGGATTTCAAACTCTCTCTCTCTCACCCTGCATATAAAATCTGTTGCAAAAGTCAATAAATTTTACCTTTGTGATATCTCTCTGATATATTTCCTTCTCTCCTTTGACACCGCTTATTCTCTAATCCAAGCCTCCATCACCTCTTGCCTGCTTATTGCAATATCTTGCTGATGGGTCTGCCTGCCTCAAGTTTCTCCCCATTCCAATTCATCCTCCATTCAGCCACTAGAATGATTTTTCTATAATACAGATCTAATCATATAATTTCCCTACTCAATAAAATCTAGTGCATCCTTATTTCCTTCTGGATCAAATACGAAATCCTTTGTTTGGCATTCAAAGCCCTTAATACTCTAGTTTCCTCCTATCTCTTTGATCTTCTTATATTTTATTTTCCACCACTGTCCCTTTGGTCCAGTGACACTCACTTCCTGGCTGTTTCTGAAACAAGACACTCTATTTCTTCACATTTTCTGTGGCAGACTCTTGTGGGTTAAATATTCTCCTTCCTCTATTAGTTTTCCAGGCTTCTTTCAAGTGCCAACTAAAATCTTATTTCCTATGGAAAGTCTTTTGGAACCCTTCTTAATTCCATTGCCTTCCCTTTGTTAATTATTTTGCATTTATTCTGTACATAGTTTGCTCTGTATATATTTATTTGCAGGTTGTCTACCCCATTAGATTGCAAACTTCTTGAGGGTAGGGATTGCTTTTTGTGTCTTTGTATCTCTAGCCCTTAGCACAGTGCCTGATATGTAGCTGGCACTTAACAAATGTTGATTGATTGATATATCTGGTTTCCATACCCTCTCTAACATTTGTCATTTTTCTCTTTTGTAATCCTTGCCAGTCTGATGGGCAAGAGACACATAAAATACGTATCACATTTTTGGAAAAAAATATTGAAAAGATAAAGAGCAATCAGAGGAGAATTATCATGATGATGAGAAGCTGCAGACCATGCTTCAAGTCTTTTACCATTCTAGTACTTGACTCCTTTATTTAATCAACTCTAGTGGCTTCCTGTTGCCTCTAAGATAAGATAAAAACTGCACCTTTGCACTTTAAAAAAACTTCCACAATTCAGCTCCACTTTATCTTTAAAGTCTCATTGGACATAATTCCTTTCCCATGCTTCCCAAGCCAGCCAAACTTCCCTCTTTCTGTTCCTTATTGGATACTCTACATCTTCCATACCTATCTCGATTTGGCACTGTCTCTGGTAGATGGAATATATTACTTCTGTCTCATTGAGGCATTCCTCTTCAAGATCTAACTTGAGTACCATGGTTTCCATGAAGTCTTTTTTTTAAAATCTCCCCTACTGTTAGTGCTGTCTCTCTCTTAAAGTACCCTGTATCTAACTACCTTATATTTATATTTGTTCACTTTATGTTTATAAATGTGTTTATTTTCTTCTCCATTAGAAGTTAAACTACTTGTGAGAAGGGATTGTTTCATTTTTTTTTCTTTTTCCTTAAAATATTTTATTTATTCTAATTACATGTAAAAACAGTTTAAAATATTTTAAAGAAATTTTGAGTTCCAAATTATCTTTACCCACTTTCCCTTCATTAAGAAGGCAAAGTATTTGATATAGGTTATACATGTTCAGTTATACAAAACATATTTTCATATTAGTCATTTGTGACAGAAAACAGACCCCCCCCCAAAAAAAATAAGAAAAGTAAAATAAAATAAAGTATACTTTAATCTGCATTCAAACTCTATCAGTTCTTCTAGGAATGTATAGCATTTTTCATCATAAGTCCTTTGGATTTATCTTGGATATTTTTAGCTCCAAATAGCTAGGTCATTTAGATTTGATCATCATGTGATATTGCTGTTACTGTGTACAGTTTACTCCTGATTCTGCTCACATTACTTTGCATCAGTTCTTTTAAGTTTCCCCAGTTTTTTCTGAAACCATCCTGCTTGTCATTTCTTAAAATACAATAGCTTTCTATTTTAATCATACAATACGATTTGTTTAGTCAATGTTCAACTGATGAGCATTCCCTCAATTTCTAATTCTTGGCCACCAAAGAGCTGCTATAAGTAATTTAGTACATAATGGTCCTTTTCCTTTTTAAAAAAATCTCTTTAAATACAGACCTAGTAATAGTATTGTTGGATCAAAAAGTATGCACAGTTTGATTGCCCTCCAGAATTGTTAGATTAGTTCACAATTCCACCAACAGTGCTTTAGTGTTCCAATTTAGTGTCCACAACTCCTCCAACATTTATCATTTTCTTCTTCTGCTATATTAGCCAATCTGATAGAGGTGAGGTGACACTTTATGGTTGTTTAATTTTAATTTCTCTAATAAATAGATTTAGAGCATTTTTTAAAATATGACTATTGATAGCTTTGATTTCTTTATCTGAAAACTGCCTGTTCATATTGCTTGACTATTTATCATTTGGGGAATGACTCATTCTTAGAAAATTGACTTAGTTCCCTATATATTTGAGAAATGAGGCCTTTATCAGAGAAACTTGCTATAAATTTTTTCACAGTTATTACTGTGTATTTCCCTCCATCTTATTTCTCCCCTGTTTATCATTCTCTCTTTTTTATTTCATTTTTTCTACCTCAAAAGTGTTTTGTTTCTTACTTCTACTTCTCCAGTCAGCCCTCCTTTCAATCATTGCCTACTCCCTCTCCAGTCCCCTTCCTCTCCTACTTCTCTATAGGATAAGATATAGTTACCCAATTCAGTGTGTGTTATTCTCTTTGAGTAAATTCTAATATGAGTAATATTCAAGTTTTGCCTGTCACTTGCCCATCTTCCTTTCCATTGTAAAAGCTCTTTTGTGTTTCTTTTATGTGAGATAATTTATCTCATTCTGACTCTCTTCCTCTTTCTCCCAATTTATCGCACTCTCAACCTTTAATTTTATTGTTTTTAGATATCATCTCATTATGTCAGCTCATGCTTATGCACTCTGTCCATGAATACTCCTTCTAACTGTCCAAATAATGATAAAATTTTTAGGAGTTACAAGTATCATCTTCCAATATAGGAATGAAGACAATTTTGTTTTATTAAATCCCATATGATTTCTGTTTCTTGTTTACCTTTTTATGCTTCCCTTGAGGCTTGTATTTGAAAGTGTTATTTTCTGCTCAACTTTGGTCTTCTCATCAGGAATGCTTGCAAGTCTTCAATTTCATTCAAGTCCACATTTTCACTCCAGTGAAACAGATTTTTCCAGGTAACCTTTTAAGTTGTTTTGAGATGGAAAATTATTTCACCTTGTTTTTTTGTTGGTTATGCCAGGCCAGAATTTATTTTGAGGCATTATTTTAAAGTTGTTTGTAGGGTAATTTGTAATAGCTCAGATAAGTCCCTGTATTTATTCTGCCATCTTGGCTTCGTCCTCTGTTTCTTACTTTTCTTTCTTTATACTTGTATTTCTGTCTCCTAGTATAGTGCCTGGCACATATGAGTGGAATAAATATTAATTTATTGATTGAGTGATGTTTAACTGAGACTAGAATATAAGTCCTTATAAAAGGAGATAGGAACAAAGTAGATGTATTAAAATATTTGAAAATCTGTCATGTAGAAAATAATTTTTTTCTGCCTAATTCAAAAAGTTAGTATACAGTGTTCCCAGGCACAATGGACATAGACTGGAGAGTCAAATTTAGATGTAATATAATGGAAAAAGTTCCTAAAAGCAATCTATAAGAAGGGAAAATACTGCTTCAGGAGGTAGCAGTTTCACCTTCATTTTTGAAAGTCTCTGTTCCTTAAGAATTGGCAATTCTTTTTAGGTAAGGGCTGGACTTTGAGTCTTTTGAGGTCTCTTCCAACTGCAAGGCTATATGTATCTATATAGATCTAGAAGTTAAAATTAAGCCTATTGGGATCTAAGTCATTGTACATGAAGATGCATTTTGATTCAATATAAGCAAAAATTTCTAATAATTAGAGGTTTTCAGAAGTTAAATGTGTTATCTTATAAGGTAGAGATTTCTTCATCCTTGGAAGTGTTTAGAAAGACATTGTATAAACATTTGTTAGTGATATTATAGAGAGAATTCTCACCTGGGTTAGGTATTGAACTTGATAAACTTTTAATGATCCTTTTAAATCTAAAACTAGCTGATTCTATGTGATAAGAACCAAATGAATGACTTGGTCAATATGAGCTATAGAAGTTGGGAAAATACACATTTTGCTGTGAGCTGGAGTGATCCTAGAATATTCATGGACATAACATTTAAACCAAGTCTTGAAGAATTAAGTCTGAATTAGGTCTTAAGAAGTTAAGCCTTAATTTTAATTTGATACAGGTTTCAAATCATTCTTTTATGTAGAAAGAGTGGTATAATCAAAAGTATAAGGCAGGAAGGGGGCAGCTGGGTAGCTCAGTGGATTGAGAGTCAGGCCTAGAGACGGGAGGTCCTAGGTTCAAATCCGGCCTCAGACACTTCCCAGCTGTGTGACCCTGGGCAAGTCACTTGACCCCCATTGCCTACCCTTACCACTCTTCTGCCTTGGAGCCAATACACAGTATTGACTCCAAGACGGAAGGTAAGGGTTTTTAAAAAAAAAGTATAAGGCAGGAAAGTGAGAGAAACAATTTGGTAAATACAGAGGGATTTATTTAGTGGTAAAAGATTTTAAAAAAGGAGACAAGATTAGAAGTATAACTTGGGAATAGATTGTGGAGGGCTCTGAATGCCAGGTTTAGTAGGGAGTCTGTCCTCTAGGACAGTTAAGGGCAAACTTTTTTAAAGAGGGAGCCAAAGGAAAGGACATGCTCATCTGTCAGTCTGTTTCTAAGGCAACTCTTTCAATGTTTCATTGTATTGTAGCCTACTCATTGTATTCGTCAGATTAGGAATAATGTCTCACTGCGGGATAGAACATTTCAGGGGGCTGCATCTGGCCCGTGGGCCATATTTTGCCCATCATCACAGCTTTGGTCATTAGGAAACGAATGAAACTTTTGAATGTATGTCTTTGATGAGGGAATTAGGGGAGAATTTAATAACAAGAGTACCTTAGAAAGATTGTTTTAGAAGTGGAAACACCTTTTCATTTTATAGCTCTCCTACCATCTCCTTCATTTCACTGACCTCTGAAAAGTCTTCTCTAATTAGCTGAGATTGAGTAATGTCCTCTTATCTAACCATAACTGATAACTGAATAGTCTCATTTTCTCAATAGCCAGATTTCATGAGGACAGAAGCAAAATGATGAAGTGATAAACCAAGCAATAAAACCCACAAAAATATGTAGCTTGCTGGCTGCAGTGGGTCACAGTAAGAAACAAGAAGGCAGAATCACCCAGATTTATTTTTATAGATATGATTACATTGCTCTTTGTTGATGTGATATTTTTCCTTGTGATCAGAGCCATCCATTTCAGTCCTCAACCAAAACACTCTGCAAATACTTAACTGCTTTATTTAATGGTATAGTGAACACATATCTCAGTCTCTAAATCCTTTGGAAGTTTGATCATTCAGCTTGCATAAAAGCAGAACATAGAACAGTTTCCATTCTCTTTCCTTTTCCCTTTTCTTTCCTTTCTATAACATCCTCTAGGCTTTCCCCGCCATTTGTATTGATGGGTTGCCTAAGGGCACATGCTACCTCGGGGTCTAGGAATAATTCTGTGGGGTTACACTACTATTAATATAGATACCCCCACTGACATCCCTACTAGTGTTCATTCCCCTTAACAATAAGAAAGTAGAAACATTTAGCCCAGAACAAAGGCATTTGGTTACTATCATGTCATAGCAGGGTACAATACCCCCCCCATAATTCTGGGGCAAAGACACCTATAAAGACATGCAGTGTCCATGGGAAGAGTGGATAAATTTAAAGTTCAGTGGTTGCGAGGTTCAACTATACCAGTGGTTCCCAAACTTTTTTGGCCTACTGCACCCTTTCTAGAAAAATATTACTTAGCCCCCTGGAAATTAAATTTTTTTTTTAAATTTTAATAGCAATTAATAGGAAAGATAAATGTACCTGTGGCCATCATCACCTCCCTGGATCACTGCAGCACCCACCAGGGGGCAGTGGCGTCCACTTTGGGAATCCCTGAACTATAGGGACCACATGTAATTAAGAATATTCACAACTCCTGGTATTATAGGACCTGGAGGTCTTTTATCTCTTCATAGAGATTTCATATAGTTACTCTTTAGTTCACCATCTCTGCTAAGTAGGTCATTCAGCTAGGCTTTCAAGGTCTGTCCCTCTAAATGGCATAATTCTTTTCTTCTGCCAGGCAGTCATGCTCCCTAAATCTGTTTCAGTGTCTCTGTTCCCTAAAGGATATAATGCCCCTTACAAATGCAGTACCTCCCCTCAAAGGCATTATCACTTGGGTAGGGGTGGATTCCCCTCCCCTGAAAGGATCTTCTCTAACAGACAGCTCCAAGCTCATAATGTCTCTAACTCCATGTGGATTAATTATTTTAAAACGCTTAGGAGCGTAACTAATTTGTTTGTTCAGCCAATGAGGTTGTTCCAAAGAGAAAGGAGGTCAGTTTTCATAAAGAGATCACTATATGTAGCCAAATCTTTACAGTTGGTTAAACACTTCTTTAGCATCTTGTGATTATATTCTGGTCTTTTCTGGACTTTTGGGATTGTCTTTTGCCCTTCTTTTATTCTTCCTCTGTTCTTTTGTTTTTTCTTCCCTTCCTCCCTTTTTTTCTAACCTTCAAAACAACAGGTACATTCTCCATCCAGTCAAATGGCCTGGTTAAGAGAAAAGTGAGATAAATCTCTACTGAGCTTTTGCCATTGTGGATAGAATTGTTCTTGTGAGCATGGCAAATATGTCGTAAATGCCCCATTCATGGGCTGATTTTAACCAGTTTATGTACTTCACTAGGCTATTACATCAAGACAGGAATTACTATTGTGCTATCAGAAGTGATAAAAGGGATGGTTTCAAGAAAGTTTGAAAAGACTTGTACGAACTGATGCAAAATGAAGTGAGCAGAATTAGCATAACAATTTGTATAATAGCAACCATATTATAAAAATAAACAAGTTTGAATGATATAGGGATTCTGATGGATACAATGGAACTAACTACATTTCCAGAAGACTAATGATGAAGCATGCTACCTACCTTCACATAGAGGTGATGAACTCTGAGTGTAAATTGGAGCATTTTTTATACATGATTAATAAAGAAATTTTTGGCTTATACATATTCATAAAGTTTGTCTTTCTTGATTTCTCAATAGGTGTAGGAGAAGGAGTTAGGAAGGAGAAAATTTAGAACTGAAAATAAAGTTGAATTAAAAAAAAAAGACAAGGACTAGTAATTTGTGCAAAGGTCTTGAATGACGAACACTTACCTGAGTTCCAAACTTGAAGTTGAAAACTGAACTTGAATCAAATCTTGCCGATCAAATTTGTGCCTTCATTTCAATTTATGTATAAGGAGAGAGTATTTAAATCTAGATCTTTTTCAATACACTCAATTCACTATACCTGAGTTGCCAATAGGTTGCCCATTGCCTGCTTAAGGGCCACAACTCTCCTGAGAGTCTTGACTGGAACTAGAATTTAACGTAATAGGGAAATATTTGACAAAATAAATAAAATACAGTAAAATATAATAAAATACTTTAAAACTAAGTCAACATGTGGCCCAGACAGAATTTTATACCTGGATTAGTGCCTTCTCTGTTTCCCACATCCCCCTCTATTTTCCTATTTAAGCTTAACACATCTCTACTGTACCATACAACCCACCTTGGTCATTATAATTGCACAGGTTTCAGTTTCCTTTTTCCATTTCATTATTATGTTTATTGTATATTTTGTTTTCTAGCTCTTGCTTCTGATAACTTACATATTCTTTATAGAGTTTTCCCCTATACTTTAAGTATTTAATTTCCACCTCTTAAGTATTAATGAAGAAGCAGTGTGGCACAGAGGATGGAGAGTTGCCCTTCAGTTCTGGAAGACCTGGGTTCAATTGCTGTCTCTGACAAAAACTAGCTGCTTAGCTTTGGGCAAGTCATTTAATATCAAAATGCCCTTGGCATCTCTTTAAGATGACATTGCAGATCAGTTACTAATATGCATGTAGAGGGAGTTCTCCTACAAGAGTTTCCTCTCATGCTGATGAAATTACAGACACAAAACTGGATATATAATATATTTTAAAATCTTTAAATTCAAATTCTTTCAGGGAATTAAAATTCAATAAAGTTTTGCCCATTTTATCATAGTAACTATTGTTTTTGAAGCTGGTGGTGTCTTTGGCACCAAACCAAACATCACTGGGTAAGGGATTTAAAATGAGTTGTTTCTGTCTGAATAGGTGCTACATTAATAATAATAAATGATCATTCTAGATCAGCTATATTTAGGATAATTATTTTAATTGTATGTTTTGCCATCTGGATGAAAGTATTAGGTGTTTAAAAATAAGTTTTCAATGAGTGATTCTGGTAACTTCTAGAAGGAATAACACAGAAACTCGATTTATTTGGCTTTCTAAATTTTCTATTGTTTTCTTTAAAAAAAAACAAACAAACGAGGCAGCTGGGTAGCTCAGTGGATTGAGAGCCAGGCCTAGAGACGGGAAATCCTAGGTTCAAATCCTGCCTCAGACACTTCCCAGCTGTGTGACCCTGTGCAAGTCACTTGACCCCCATTGCCCACCCTTACCACTCTTCCACCTAGGAGCCAATACACAGAAGTTAAGGGTTTAAAAAACAAAACAAAAAAATAACCCATTTCTCAAATGCTTCTGAAGGGTTTCTAAAATGTAACCTGGTACTTCCTGAGCACTTGGGTCAATTCCTACAGAGACCTATGCAGATTTGTTCATTTTTCAATTAGATGTAACACATCTGGAAGGCCTTATGATCTCTGCCAAGAAAAAGAAAACAATTGTACCACCCACTCTTTCCCACAGGGCCAAAATTAGATGTGGTAAGCATGTATCAGAATCGTGGAATTTAAGAATTTGAAGGCACCTCAGGACCTTGTAGTCCAATCCATAATAAAAGGAATCTCATTACAAGATATTGGAGGAATGGTCCTACAACCCATACAACCTCTGTGAATACCCATGTAGAAGAGGAGACTACCATTTCTTTAGGCAATCCATTCTACTCTTGAATGGTTTTGATTGTCAGGATGTTCTTTCTGATATTAAACCTAAACTTTTCTTTTTGCAACTTCTACCTATTCTTCCTGGTGTTTCCCATTTAAAGTAAAAGAGGACAAGTTTAGTCCCTTTGCCATAAAATGACCCTTCATATGCTTAAAAATAGCTATGATGTCCCCCCAGCCCCACCTCTACCCAAAAGCCCTCTTCTCCAAGTTAAACATTCCTATATCCTTTAACCAATTCTCATAGGTACTCAAATTCCTTCACCATACTAATTGTCTTCTTTGGTATATTCTGCAGCTTATCAATGATGTCCTTTTTAAACTGTAGTGCCTATAACTGAACTGTAGTATTTGAGATGAAGTCTGATGAAGACAGAGTATAGTGGACTTTCCATCTCTCTGTTCCTAGAAGAGATTACCACTTAATGGTAACCAAAGACTTTATTACTTTTCTTAGCAATCCACTTAATTCCCAAGATCATTTTTTCAGGACAATTGCTATAGATGCCTCCTCCCATCTGTGGTGGGTTGATATATCTGATATATCAAACCTAAATACAAGACTTTACATTTGTTCCTATTAAATTTATCCTATTATTGTAAGATACTTCCCATTTCTATCTGAGCAGCATGGTTGCTAAAAAGGGACCAAAAAAGAGAAACATTTGTGTAAAGGAAGGAACTAAACTTGTGAAGAAAACGTCTTTGAGACAAAATATTGGTGAGAGACATGGCTTGATTTGAGAACTAGATAGGAAAATGACCCTAATTTATGAGTCTACCTCTCAGGGGAGTCCTGAGAGAATCTTTATGAAGGCAGAAATGATGGCTGCAGGACTTTGGGACACATCAAATTTAACTTTCCAAACAACAAAACAAAACAAACCGCTCATTTTTTTGGTAGGTATCTCAGATGCTATGTAAAACAATATGAAGTTTAATTAACCTTTCTGGAATCATGGAAGTTATTTTAATATTCCTAGAGATTTGATTTTGATCATCCTAGTCTTCTCCCCCATATTTCCAATCCTACTCCTTGTAGAGGAGGCAGATTACTACCTATTTATTCCCTTTTCCAGCAGGGATGTCTAAAGTGTCTTAGTGCAACTTATGATGGGGACTTACAGATTTCTTTTCTTTCTATAGACACTCTAACCTATACCCAGTTTGGTAGAGTCTGTAGGGCACTGGAATTGAAATCAGGAAGGTCTTTGTTCAAATCCTATCTTAGATACTATGTGACCCCTCTATGGCTTAGTTTACTCATCTATAAAATGAGCAAGTTGAACTAAATGACCATTAGGTACCTTTTACTCCTCATTCTCTGATCTTATGATTCCTATCTAGTAACTTCCTGGTGTTTTCATCAATTTCCAGCTTATTTTTTTAAATCCTTACCTTCAGTCTTGGAATCAGTACTGTGTATTGGTTCCAAGGCAGAAGAGTGGTAAGGGCTAGACAATGGGGGTTGAGTGACTTGCCCAGGGTCACACAACTGGGAAGTGTCTGAGGCCAGATTTGAACCTAGGATCTCCATTCTCTAGGCCTGGCTCTCAATCCACTGAGCTACCCAGCTGCCCCCTCCTGCTTACTTTTGTGTTCCTGTTTCCCCGTTTGTAAAAGTCTCCTCTTGTAGCATAGCCGAATCTAGATGCAATGAAATAATTCACGCTTATATTTCCAACACCAATCCCATTTCTAATGAGACAATGCAATCCATTACATATATCCTGTCATTGGTTCCTGATGTAATGGATTTTAAGAATGAGAGAAACATAGCCCATGCTCATAAAGAAATGTAGCTAATTTTAAAATTTGGTGCCATTACTTTTTAATGTAAATTTTATTTTTATGGTTACAAATTCTATCTACTTTCTCATCCATTGAAGTGGTAAAAAAATAAGATCCCTAATATATATATATATGAAGTCATGCCAAACATAATTCTGCATTAGTTACGTATTGTGGGGGGAAAGCAAGAAAGATAACGAAAGGAATTTAGTCTTCATTCTGAGCCTAATAAGTTCTTGTTTTGGAGGTGGATAGTATTTTTTATCATGAGTCCTTTAGAGTTCTGGCAGTTCATTTTATTGATCAGAGCAACTTAATATTTTAGAGTTGTTCATCTTTATAATATTGCTGTAACATGTAACATGGCTTTTCTGTATCTGCTTGCTTCACTTTGCATCAATTCAAACAAGCTTTCCTAAGTTTTTCTGAAATCATCCCTTTCATTATTTCTTACAGCACAATAGCATTCCATCACAACCATATACTATAACTTGTTTGGCCATTCCCCAATTGATGGAATTTGTCTAATTTTTAAATTCTTTGCCATCACAAAAAGAGCTGATATAAATATTTTTCTATATTTGGATCCTTTTCTTTTGGAGTATTGCATTTGATATGATTACAAAAGATTCTGAAGCAAAGCCTTGTGACAGTCTACAACAGGGGTCGGCAACGTATGGCTCTTGAGCCATATGTGGCTCTTTTGAGGGCCAGATATGGCTCTTTCTGCAGGAGCCATAAAGTCCATTTTTTTCAGGCACTCTTACAGGAGCGCGCACTGTGAGCACTGTATGGCTCTCACGAAATTACATTTTAAAAAATGTGGCGCCTGTGGCTCTCACGGCCGGAAAGGTTGCCAAAACCTGCTCTAAAACATAGTTGAATAAGTCTCTTTTTTTCAAAATCCAAGATATATGCCTTAGCACATGTGAATGGTATGTAGGAGCCAGTGAACTCTTTCAAGGCTTCAGAATATTATATTGTCTTATACTCAAAAGGATGAAGAAAACAGGGACTCTTTACAAATATGCTAATTTAAGTTAGACTGGTCATGAGTATCCTTGAATATACCAATCTTCAGTAAGCTACAGAAAGAGGTGGCACAGTATTTCCCATTACTCTTTTACTTTCCAGTGACTATACTTATGGATAGTTACTTTGGATATTTCTGTTTACATGTAGTCCTCCTCCCTTTTGGGGAAGAGGCAAAAATTTAATGACCAGACTATTTCTAAGGAAGAATATTTTTAAGAGAGAGAAACCTAAAATGAGACAATAGGTGAAAGGGACCAGTAAAGTAAGAGAAAAAAAAATAGAAAATAGACTGATAAGGAAAGAATTCACCTAATAGGCCCAATTCACAATTCTGCCTATCCTCAATTCACCATGGGGAATGATGGAAAAATTTTAGATACCACTTTAGAAATCTTCAACCTAGTAGAAGTCCACAAGTACTGTGTAAATAGTAAGGAAACTCTGTTTTGGTTTGAAAATCATTTTTATATAAACAAAGAATCTATGTGTAAAGAAGAAGATTAATCCATCTACAAAATGGAGGGAAAGTTAGCAACAATGGATTGTCATCTCTCTCCAGTTTGATATTGAGTGATCTGTAATCCGAGTATAAAGTGGAAAACCTTTTGTTTGAAGTTGGTCTGGAAAGGGAAAGAAAGATAACAAGAAAGAAAAAATATTCAATTTGAACTTGCCTTCAAGGAAAAGATGTCGCCTGGAAAATGATTTATCAGGTTTGAAATGCAAATGCAATAAAATCCCTGACATGTTTAGATCAGGAAAATAATATATTTTAGGATCATGGAAAGAAAAGGCTTTATTCCAGTGGAAGCTCCAGGTAAATGAAATAAGCTAGGTTTGAAATTTGAAAATCACCTTCCCTCTGGGAATGAGTCAAGACCCAGAGATATATGCAGGCTGGATTTGATTCTGAATTCCCATTTTTTAAGGGAGGGCAAAGTTATGTTGACTACCAGCACCCTCAGCAGTGACAAAGCCTTAGAAAGAAAACCCATGGGAAAAAGGAAGATGAAGGACCTTTAAAAGATTTTATCTTAGTTTTCTGGTTTTCAGTTTGTGGATAAGAATCTGTCCTTTTTGTTTTGCCTGGACACTACAGTGGGAGCTCACTGTTGTGTGTTCCACATTACTGCTCATTGACGGTTGCATGTTTATTATATGCAGCAATTAAACATCCCGTTTTCTGAGACAAATGAGAGCTGAGGCAAGTTTGTGATTTGGCTGGCAGGCATACAAATCTTACTGTGCGGGGCTCACAGAAGCTCCTAATTTTTCAGTGTCATAGTGTATCTTCTGTGATGAGGGTCGTTTCATTTTTTTCTAGTCAAGCTATAATGATTTCATACTGATTGAAGGGAAAGGATGCCAACTTTCCCCTAGGAGGAGAAAACACCCTCCGCATTGTTTTCCCAGGGAGCACCAGCAACTCCGGGAAGAAGGCAATATATTCATTCATCACAAGGGGAATCTTTGCAAAATGTGAGTGGGTGTAAAACTGGCTCCTTGTGGAGCAAGAGAAGATGAAGTCTGATGAAGGCCACATAAAAACGTCCTTTTCTCATAACATACTGTCGTGCAGAGCAGAGGCTCAAGCAAGAGAGCCAATAAAACCACAGGCTGTGTTTTCACCTGTGCAGGCAGAGTCTCTCCCCAAGAGCATGCAAAGCAGCTCTTGCCTGGGATGACAGGCAGGGTTGGTACTGACTTTGGGGAAGCTGCGGGCAAGGGGGAAAAATGGAAAAAAGACCCAAAGCAGCACCTTCTCTCCATTGTGGAAACACAGAAGGCTCATCCTGTCTTCATTGGCAAGGGTTGTTCAAGAAAAGCAATTCTGGGAGAGGAGTTTCCATCATTTTGAGGAAACCTAAACCTTGATCAGTCCTCTCAAGGCTGCTCTTTGTCATTCTGATGTGATTTCCTACTGGGTGAGGCATTATAGACATTTTTTGTTTCATGAACTAGCTCTGTTCCTGAAAGGTTGCATTGCATATGTTAGAATTGTGGACATCAAATCCTATTTTTCAGTGGATCAAGAGAGTTTGCTGTTTAAAGGAAACTTGCAGTGAATATACTTGTGGAAAATAATCAATTATTTTCTCCCCTCCTTTTGTTTGTGATAGTAGCAACAACTAACATTTTATAACACTTTTTAGGAAACAAAACACTTTTATATTAATTATCTCACAGCAACTCTGGGATTTAGACGAAACAGCCCCATTTTGTGGACAAGAAAACTGAGGATGAGAGAGGTTGAGTGATTTGTCCTACTAATTACCTGCCTAATTCCAAATTCAGTGATCTATCCAAGTGTCCAGAGCATTAGTCTCTGATTTCTGAGTTCTAGTCCTTATTTTGACTTTAGGGAAGTCCCATCATCTCCCCAAGTTTCACTTTCCTTATTGGTATAATATGGGGGTCGTACTAGATAAATTGTCTTTAATCTCCAATTGCCATATTCCCATATCCAAATGCTGCCTTTTACAATTTTTAGCAATGTGATTTTGGGAGGGAACAAGCATTGGTTCCCTCTATGTGCCTCTGTGTGCTAGGGGCAATGGAGGCAATACCATTGTCAGAAAGACTCATCTTCCTGAGTTCAAATCTGGCCTCAGTCACTTAGTAGCTATGTAATTCTGGTCAAGTCACTTAAGTCTGTTTGCCTCAGTTTCCTCCTTTATAAAAAGAGCAGTCTTTTAAGTACTGAATCTTTTCTTAATCTTCACATTGCTAGTTCTGTTGAGAGTTATTAACTCCTTTTTGGGGTGGGGCAGTGACCCCTTTGGTCATCTGGTGAAGCCTATGGATCCTTTATCAGAAATATTTTAAATGCATAAAACAAAATACATAGGATTTTATAGGAAGTACATAATATTCGATATAGATGTATTTTTCCAATTCAAATTAACCGACCCCCTGAAATCTATCCATGTGAAGAACTCTTGCTCTAATACTTTTGACATTATTCCTACATAGGCTTTTTACCCCTGGCTTCTCTGACACTTTTCTGCCTACCTGTCTGATTATTCTTTCTCACTCTTCCTTACTAGATTATCATCCATCTCCTGTCCTCTAAGTATGCGTGTCATCCAGGACTCTATCTTGGGCTCTCTTCTCTTCTTTCTCTTAACACACTTCTGGTGATCTTATTAGCTCCCATGGGTTCAATTATCATCCTGTGCAGATGGCTTCCCAATTTATATATCCAATCCTAATCTTTTTTTTTCTTTTCCTGAACTCTAGTCCCACATTACCAACTGTCTACTGGAGACATGTCCTTTTATTTTCCATAAACACCTCAAATTCAACATTTTCAAAATGGAACTGAATAACTCTCCTTGAACCTGTCCCCTACTTTTCACACAAAATTTCCCTATTTCTGTCAATTTTACTGTCATCTACCCTAGGTGATATAGTGAATAGAGCATAAGACCTAGGAAGAGCTCAGTTAGAAGCCTTCTTCAGTCACTTTCTACCTCTCTAAATCTCTCAGCCTCAGTTTCCTTGCCTATAAAATGGGGGATTATAATAGCTCCTATCTCACAGGGTTGTTGTGAAGATCAAAGATGATAGTATACATAAAGAATTTTGCAAACCTTTTAGAATTATTTAAAATTTTATATTATTATTAATAGTACTAGAACAGCTAAGTGGCACAATAGATAGAGTGCCAGGATTAAAGCCAGGAAAACTCATCTTTCTGAGTTCACAATGTAAGATTTCAATTAATATCCAATAACTCCAAGTATTATATTTTATAAGATTTATTAGTAATACTTGAAGTAGAAGAAATAATAGGGCAAAAGTAAAATAAGCCTGAGTAAAAACATGCGGGTAAAATTCTCCTGCCTGACTCTCACCCCACCTCCACAAACCTCCTTCCTGGGAGCAGAGAGCGAGGGGCAGGGTTACACCAAAATATATCCTCCATACATTAGCAAATAACATGAGAAGGAAAATGGGAAGCTGGGAAAGAGAGTTCTGGGAAGAAAATTCTAATTTTACAAAATCTAGCTTCAGACACTAACTAGCTGTTTTACTCTGGGCAAGTTCCTTACCCCTATTTGCCCAGTATCCTCATCTGTAAAATGAATTAGAGAAGGAAATGGCAAACAATATTATTTATTGAGTAATAACTTCCTACATTCTTGATTCTTCCTCCTTTATCCCACTATCCAGTCACTTGTCAGGTTCATCCAAATGCTCCACTCCATCTCTCACCTCCAATCACAGTGTCTATCCTGGTTTAGGTCTTTTATCACTTCTGACCTGCGTTATAGTTATGGTCTTTTAGTTAGTCTCCTTATTTCCTGTCTTTCCCCTCTCAAAACATGCTCCACACAAAATATAATCTTCCTAAAATATTTCCTAAGGTATCGCCAAGTCACTTTAACATTCAAAGATCTTTAGTGCTGTTCAGTTATTCCCAAGATACAATATCCTAGAAATTTCCTAGCCTGGCTAGCATTTATGGCTTGCCAGACTGGCTTCAACCTACTTTCTAACCTAATTCAAATTACCCCTCTTCCCTCATACACTTTATGTTTTGGCCAAATTGGATTACTGCCTTAACTTGGCATTCTATTTCCTGCCTCTGTGAATTCTCATAAGTGGTCTCCCATGCCTGGTATGCAATTCCTCCTCATCTCTGCCTCATAAAATCCTTAGTTTCAGGATTTAGCTCTCTTGCCACTTCCTTTATGAAATCTTCCCTTAACCTCAGTTCCTAAAGCTCTCTCCCTACATATTTACTGATCTTTCTTCCACTAACAGTGCGTTGTCTCCTTCAGGTTAGAGTGATTTCATTTTTGTATTTGTAACCCTAGCACTTTGCACAGTGCCTTGCTTGTATATGGTAGATGTTCAAGAAATATTAGTAGAATTGACTTAAACATGGTTGATAACAATGCAGTACCTAATATCTCCTTCCTTTGAAACTCAACTATCATGTCATATTCTTATAATACCCTGCTCTACCTAAGTGATAATTTAAATGGATTAAAATATTTTATAGCTAACTCATTAACCTTTCTAGATAACAAAATTTCTTGACATTTTAAACAGAGCCTTCAGGAAATAAAAGGGGGGGGGTACTTCATGTAGGTCAACAAGAGAGGTCAGGGTTATCTTTTGCCCCTTCAAATTATACTTCCTTAACTGGGGAGCCTTGAGTCTATGCAATCCACTTTATTTTGTAGGGGTAACATTTATATGAATTTTTAATCATATTTAGGAAAGGAGAAAAGGTAGACAAGTACATTGCTACCTACTGAAGCCAGGAATTCAATTTAATTTAACAGATATTTATCAAGCTCTCTGATCTTGGCATTCCAGGCACTGTACTTTTACCTGGGAATACAAAGAAGAAAATAAGATGAAAAATTCCTGCTCTCAAGCAGCTTACATTTTATCTAGAGAAACCACACTTGCACAAGTAAGCAAATAAAAAGAAGTATAATGTAATTTGTAAGGGATAGGAGTGGGGAGAACTAACAACTGAGAGCTAAGGAAAATCTCCTTGTAGGATTTGGCACCTGATTTGAGTCTCAAAAAAAGCTAGACATTCTAAAAGATAGAATAAGGGTCTTACATTCTACATATGGAAGATAGCTTATGCAATTATGTGGCAATGGGACATAGGATGTCGCATATAGGAAATAACAAGAATTCTATATTTGTATTGTCATACGTATATTTAAAGTTATTTAATGATATTCTTTATCCTTAGAGGACAGATTCCAAGTCTCTTTCTTATAGCACAGTGTTGAACATAACTACTTGTTCTCAATGAACACCAAATGTACTCTCACCCAACTGTGTTGCTTTTGAGAATCAGGGCTAATAGATGGGAACAATGCATTTGTTTACTTCTATTTTCCATAGATCATTAAAAAAATCCCCTCCTACATGCTTCAGCCCCTTAGTGTGTCTTGTTCTGAGAGGGAATGCATAAATAAAAGTCATGTCGAGTGGGTGCTGAGAAACAGATGGATGAACTACTGGGTGTCTCTCCCTAAGACCTCTTGGACTGAGAAAAGAAAATCTAACTTTGCCTGGAGAATGGAAAGGATGCTGTTACCAAAATGAGGGCAATGAGAGAGAATATAGTGGTGCTGATTCAAGTTTGAGTTTTAGATGCCCTAGACAGCAATCAGTCCTAGAGCTTGTTTGCCTTGAGGGTTTGGTGTTAGCCTGTGTTTATGAGGCTCCTAGAATCCTTCCTGAACAGCATATTCATAACATTTTCCCTTGCTCATCTCCATGTTGCTTGATGTTTCCTTTGGGCGATGATTCCCTGGCTTTTTTGAACTGAAACACCCTATGGTATTTTGATTTTTTTGAACCATTGCCTTCCTTCTCCTCTTCATGCTGGTTAGCAGGGGGTTGTTTTCTAATTTTGTTGGAGGTTTAATAAACCCTCCTCTGTTCAGTGCATATATGGTACCTAGCACATAGTAGGAGCTCAGTAAATGCTTTTCTATTCATATATTGATTTATTTAAAATAAGACGTCTATACCAGATAATCTCTATGATTTTTAATAGCTTTAAATCTATAATCATTTATCCTCTTTGGAATAAGGCTTTATAGGGAGCTCTTAATCTGAGGTCCTTGGATTATTTTTAAAAAAATTGATAATTCTATTTCAAAACAATTGGTCTTCTTTGTAAATCTATCTATCTATCAGACTACATATATATGTTTGCATTTATAAATATTATTCTTGGAAAAGATCCATCATCTTTACCAGACTGTCAAAGGAATCCATGATTTTAAAACATTAAGAACTCCTGCTATTATCCTGTGAATAAGTGGAGTATCACAAATCCAGTGAAGTATCACTAATCCAGGGAAGTATCACAAACCCAGAGCCAGGCCCACTGAGACTTGATAGTACTGGATTTGTCTTCTTTGTGTAACTAAGTTAGTGTACAGGGAGTTCAATTTCTGTCTCTTCCCAACTATATATACCTTGAGTATTTAATTTCTATATATTTTCTTAGGAAAACATTCACTGTCCTTTTGTTGAGTTGGAAAAGCTTGATATCTTGACATCTTATTTCTCTCTCCTTTCCTTCTACCCAACCCCACAATGCTTTAGGATCAGAGATTCAGTTAACAGGAACCTGAGAGGTCATTTAATCTAACCTGCTTAAACAGTAAACAGAAGACCAGAGAGGTAAGTGACTTGTTTTAAGTTCACACAGGAAGAAAGTGGCAGAGCTATGGTTTGAACTTCAGTATCCAAGCTCAGAATTTGGGTTAGTGCTCTTTCTACTGCACCATGTTTCCTCTGGCTTCTGTTGGAATTTCAAACATTTCATTCACTTCAAAAGGTGGGATTTTAGGCAGGCAGGAGGGGAAGCTGGTCAAAGAAGTTTTATTGTGACCTGAGCCTGAAACATCTAAAATGATTGGGGAATGCATTTCAAATAGTACATCCAAATTTCCTTGTTTTCATGGTGGGCCTGTCATTGGCAAGATTGGGAAGTAGATGATCTTTGTCTTCCTTGTTCTGCTGACCTCTTTTTTCACCTACCTCCAGGGTGGATGCTTCATGGTAGTGCAGGACCACTGTATCCAAATCTGTCCTTCCCAGGAAGTATCTCATTGTTTGAACTTTTCCTTCCCCTTCTCATTATAGATTCAAACATCAAAGATTCCAAGGTCATCCACTGTGCCCTGGACCATTGTCAACCATCTTAGTCTTTGTCTTGCCACTGGATTTGTATGATTCTGGAAGAGAAAGTGAGGCTGATGACTTTGAGTAACTGTGCCTCACTTAAGTGCCATTCACATACAAGTCAAGACATCACCCACTTATATCGTTCATTCTTTTAAAAAAAATGAAGGATGAACAATTAGCAAACAATAAAATGTCAAAGTTGGAAGGGACCTTGGAGACTCAAATTTTCAGGTAAGAAAACTGTTTTAAAGATATCATAAGCCTTGCTAAAACTCACAACAAATTCCTGATTCACCCAGGCTTGGGGAGGAAGGGAATAATTATTTATATAGTGCCAAATATGTGGCAGGCAGGCTAAGTAAGTGCTCATTAAAAATTTGATTTGATTTGATCTTCTTAATAGCCCTATGAGGTAGATGCCATTATTATTCCCATTGTACATCTGAGGAAACTAAGGCCAATGGAAATTTAATGGATCACACAGCTAGTACATATGTGAGGCTGGATTTGAACTCATCTTTCGGAATCTGGACTAGCCCTCTATCCACTACATTTAGCACCTAGGGAAGGTAAATACAAGAACCCAGGTCTTCTCATGATTCTATAGAATACTTTCTGCTTTACTAGGCTGCCTTCTATAAAATTCCCTTCCCTGGGTTCTTTTCTTTCAAGTATGAGCATCAGAATATAACAGAGGTTGGGGGCACCATCCTTACAAGTATCTCTGAGGTCTGGGATAGAAGAATTGGGAAAGCTTGGAGAAGAGGCCTGAGGCATATTATGGAACCAGTAGGCCTTAGAAATCACCTCCCTAAGGCCAAATTCAATCAGCTCTGAGATAGACTATCATTAAATTTTGAATGACCTGGTTCAGTGAAAGAGAAGCCTTTAGCACATCATGTTTTGACTTTGTCAGCAATCAGGGAATGGAGTTTTTGACCATTTGAAATGTATCACTGCTGGGTCCTTCAGAAGGTTCAGTCCATTCCTGCTGATTTATCATCTGTATCAAGTATGCTACCCCCCAACCCAATTTTTTTGGGGTAGTCAGCAGAAGTCATTTAAAACAAAATGCCAACTTGCTGGTTCTAGGAGGAGAATTTAGATGTCAACCAAAGACCTTCTTTCTTGCCATGTGCTCAGATGAAAAAAAAAAGCCAGAAATATAAATGACCTGAAACACCAATTCTTTCATGCTAGTGGGTGAGAGAAAATTGATCACAGAATTTTATATCCTATCTCTAAGAAAATATCTGTTTGGAGATGCTAATGATTCTGTGCCTCCTCCCAAATTCCCCTCCCCACCATCCCATCCCTTATCAAAATCATTCTCATTGCTTTTAAGGCTTCTTATACAATGTGTCACTTCTCAAATTGGTGTATTTGAATCTAGAGTTGGAATTGCAGTATCTTACTCATCTTTTCAAGAAGGTGGCTTAGTGTCTGGAGTGTGTATCCTATTCTTTATTTTCCATGCACTTTAAATTTGTTATTTTCTCTCACAGACTTCCTCTGCAGTATATGCCTCTTTCTTTTCTTCCCAGGATTATAAAGACATTCATTCTCCCCAGTGTATATCATCAATAAAAATCTCTTTGCCCTGGCATACTGATTAGTCAGGACCAATGTTCTGTCTTCCCCAAATTTAATGTCAAAGTAGCATGCATGTTTTCCCATTTTCCTCTTTAGAACTCATCCTCTATTTCCTTTAGGATTTCAAAGTGCCATCTTTAAACCTTGAATTATTAAAACTCCTTGTAATGGCTCAGAGATAGTTCTCTGAGTTGAGGCCAACATCCCCACCAAGTGAGCTTGTAAAGAAGTTGGTTGTGATGATATTACCACTTTTCATGCTCCTCTTGAGCCTGCCTTTGGTCAGTTGCCAGAGCCCGAATGATCTATTCAGCTGGTACAAATGGACTTGGGTATTGATGTTAATCCTTTCAAAACCCTTCCTTTTCCAGTAACTTTAAGGAAGCATCTGTCTCGACACTGTCAAACTCCTTTCTATAGTCAGTAAATGCCAGAAGTTTCAACCAGCTACATTTTTCTTCAACTTCTGACTCCAGTGATGCATTGTAAAGATGATATGGTAGAATTTGGGTTGTCATCCAAGCTTGGCTACAAACTAAATGACTTTGGGCAAGTCACTTCATTCCCAAGGGCCTCATCAATGTTGCTCCTTTCTTTCACTTCTCTCCTTACAGACTCTCTTTAGTTCAAGCCTGTGATACTTCTTGCCTGGGTTGTTGCAAAAGCTTCCTGTTTGACCTTCCTGGCTCAGATCTCTCCTCTCTCTAATACATCTTCCACAAAGTTACCAAACTGACATCCTTAAAGCACAAGGATGACCACTTATCTGCTCAGAAAGTTGCAGCGGCTTATCATTGCCTCTAGAATCAAATGCAAATTCCTAGATTGGGTTTTAAGTACCCAAATTTTTAGAATTAAAAAATTTAAAACCTTTACAATATTAACCCACCTTTCAAGAATTATGAAAGATCACACACTCACATGTGCTCAATGGTCTAGCCCAACAAGCTGTAAAAAGGAATTCTTTTTTTCCTTTTTTAATTTAATGGGGGACCTGGAGGTCCTCTTACCATAGAGATGTGTAGGAATTAACCAGCCATGGTGACATGATGTAGAAACCATAGAGACAGGAAGTGAGGTAGAAAAAGGGTTATGAAAGGCTGTCAGTTGTTGACAAAGTTGGCAGTTGAGGGGAAGTTGGCTGCTGGGAGTGTGTACGTTTGGTGGTTGGCTTTAGTTGCTGGAATATAAATGCAGGCCTGAGCTTACTGAGAGAGTTTTTGGCTTTAGCCTTCAGAGCAGTGATTCCCAAAGTGGGTGACACTGCCCCCTGGTGGGTGTTGCAGTGATCCAGGAGAGCGGTGATGGCCACAGGTGCATTTGGGGGCGGTGACTATCTGTTAGGGAACGGTGATAGTATGTGACAGGGGGCACTAAGTAATATTTTTTCTGGAAAGGGGGTGATAGGCCAAAAAAATTTGGGAACCACTGCTTTAGAGGAATTTTTGGCTTTGGGGTTTTTGACTTTTGGTTTGGGTTGTTAGGTTTTTTTTTCCTTCTTGAACTTTTTGGAAGATGGCTGGTCTTTGTTGACAGACCTAATTGGGGTTGGATTAAACACTGATTGGGTTGGTTTTGATTGGGCTGGATTGGGTTGGAACTTTGTGGGTTGGTTTTTATTAGTGATACTTATAAACAGTTATAGGTATATATAGGCAGTCAGGTAGCAATTATAGTAGTTATAGGATAACTAGTATAATCATTAAGAAATTTTCTTTTTCTACCTCTTTCCTATATTTCTCTCCTTTCCTATATTCATTTTCCTATATTCTCTTACTATCTCTATTTTAATTAAACTAAATTGTTAATTGTTAAAAGGTGCTAGAAGTTTTCTTTTATCTGGCTTAAAGGGATAATATTAATTTACAACTCTACTATTTTCTTATTAAAACTTAAATTTTTAAAAGCTACTCTCTTATTTTGTCAAAACTCCTAATTTAACCCTTATATATCCCATATGATATCCTAGTTGTGACATTCCATTTTTCAGTTCTATCTAGGCCTTTGCATAGGTTGGCTTCCCCATGCTTGAGATACATTCCCTTCACACCTTCTTCTCTGAGAATCCCACACTAATAATAGCAATCCTTTATATAGTTCTTTAAAATATGAAAAGTGCTTTATACATATAAATTCATTTGACTCTCACAATAATCTTGTTAGATAGACACTGTGAATATAGGGTCCCACAGTAAGTGGCTCAAAGTGGATCTGGACTCAGGTCTTCCTGATTCTAGGTTCAACCATCTCTACTAAGACCTAATAGCCTAGTGCCCTTCAAAACTTAGTGTCAGGGTCAGATCTTCACAAAGCTTTTCCTATTTCCCTACTTAACCTCCCCTCTTAAAACCCTTGGCCCCATGAAATTCCATTGCCTTTACTTTGAGTATATATATATATATATATATATTTCCACTGATGGGATATAGGGTCTTTGAAGGTAGGAGCTGCTTCATCATTTCTAGTGTATCCTTAATGCTTAGAAATGTCTGGCACATCACAGATACTTAATAAATGCATATTTGTTTATTGACTCATTGAGAGGTTAAATAGGAATAATAATGTTGGTACTACCAACCAACCTAGCAAAATTATTAAGTATTATAATGAATAGTTTGATAGATCTACCAAGAATGGAAGAGGATATTACATGAAATGGTGATATCCCCTTCACAGGAAGTTTTCAAGAGGAGGTCAAATGAACCTATTTAGTGCTATCTGTAATTATTGATCCAAAGGGTTTCTATGTTTGCTGCAGTACTATTTTTTAGACCCTTACCTTCTTTCTGTCAGAAGCAATTCTAAGGATGGTAAGGGTTAGGCAATTGGAGTTAAGTGATTTGCCCAGAATAACTAGGAAGTATTTGTGGCCAAGTTTGAACCCAGGACTTCATGTTTCCTGGTTTTGCTCTCTAGCCACTGAGTCACCTAGCTACTCCTTTGATGCAGTACTATTGTGCTAAGGCACTGTGCTGAGCTCTGGGAATACAAAAAAAGAAAAAAAACATGATCTGTGCTTTCAAGGAACTTATATTCTAGTAATGAGCTCACATAACATCTTAGGTCCTCAGCACCAATGATTAAATGATGGCCTTCCTTCTTGTTGGGCAGTCTGCCTATAATCTAGCTTATGAAGGAAGCTTGAGGTGAATGTGTCTGCCAGGAAGCAATAAATACCAGATCCTCTCCTGGTTGGTTTGCAGTTTTAACTTGTAATCCCTCATCCCACAGAGATTAAGAATAGCAGAAGACTGGATTTTCGGGGTTCTGAGCTGCATTTGGCTCAAAACCCATCAGATGTCTGTACTAAGTCTAGCATCAAGATGGTGAGTCCTTAGGAATAGGAGGCCACCAGAAACTTAATGAAGGATAAATTGTCTCAGGACAAAACTTTTGAGCAAATCAGTAGTGGGATCTGGAAAAGATACAGAGATTCATTCACAAAAGAAAACAAAACAACAACAACAACAAAAACTCCATCCAAAACAAATCCTCATGAATTTTAGTTTTATAATGTCTGCATCACTAGCCTAAAGTGGCTGTAAAAATATACCAGAAAATAAAGCACAAGGTAAAACTACTAGGCAATTTTTAAAAGTGCTTGGGGGTACTGCAATAGTGGAGGCAAATGCCTGCTAACGGAAACCTTTATGTGTCCTGTATTTATCCAAGTTAAAATAGATATATCTGGATAGGTGAAACTTCATTTATTGAAGGACTCTTGCATGAGGAAGAAGGACAGAGCCAGGATCACGCTGTGACAAAGGTGAATTATAAAGCAGCCACTGCATTTGTTCCTCGTTTCTCTCCCCTTTTATGTCTTGCTTCACTCCCAGGTGCAGATGATGGAGATGTGATTTCTGTTGCACAGAGGGAAATATTTTAAGACCTGCCAAAATACTTGGCTCAGAACTCACTTTTCCAAGTAAACTGTCTGAACACAGTGACTGTGGTAAATTATTGAGACCTTAGAGAGCTCGGCAAGAGGAATATGTCAGAGAAAGCAGACATGGCAGTCACAGCTAGATTCTGAATGTGCTTCCCTCTGTGAACACCACCACATGGATCTTTGGTGCCCTGCTCTTCTGTTTCTTTTCTTATAAGGTTAAATCAGGCATATTTGGGGCAAGTGGTGTGAGGTCATTTTTCATTGAAATCTGTTGTTTTTGCTCAGTTTTTTTCAGTCTTGTCTGATTCTATTTGACCACATTTGAGATTTTCTTGGCAAAGATACTGGAGTAGTATGCCATTTCCTTTTCCTGCTCATTTTACAGATAAGGCAACTGTAAACAAGGTTAAGTGACTTGTCCAGAGTCATACATCGAGTGAGTGTCTGACACAGGATTTGAACTCAAGAAGATGTCTTCTTTATTCCAAGCCCAGTTCTCTGTCCACTGTAGCACCTCACTGCCATTCTCTGAAATTAGCAGCACTCAAAAGGAATACATCATCCATCCATCCACCTATCTATCTATCTATCTATCTATCTATCTATCTATCTATCTATCTATCTATCTATCTATCTATATCTAATCACCAGCTATAGAGTATAGACTTTCAATTATCTAGTAGTGGTGGAACTTTGAATTACCAATGATATGACATGGATGTTCAATGTATCTATCACATCTCATTACTCCCCCAAAAGTGAAATAAGTCTGGGCTTGTAGAGATCTAATCTATCATCTATCTTGATTGGTTCCCTCTGTGACCCATAATATGAATTCCTGAAGTTAGCTACACTGGATAATATTAGAAACATTCAATGTCTATACTCAAATATTTTAATTGATAATGTAGTGTTGCAAATTCTTATCTATCTTTGTTCTCTCTTCTTGTACTGCTCTTGACTATGTCCTCATGTAATCCTCTTTAAGGAATAGACCTTATATAATAGTAGCTTTCCTCATGTTCTCTAGACATTCCTTGGTTACTAATAGAACTCAGAAGATGGACTATTGTAGGAATAATATTGAAGAGGCTACTCTCTGTTCAGCAGTTGGACAGCACTTCCCACTGGGGAGAGTCAGAAGGCTGACACTGTTAGAATTCCCAACTGAAAACAGACCTAAACCACTGTTTCTTTGAGGATATATATTTTGATATCTTTTTGATGGTATATTGATTATATTGATGTAACTGCAAATTGATACAGATGATCTTGAATTGATTAGGAGTTAATCTCAGGCAAGAGTTGATGATTAGCTTGAGACATCCTTCTCAGCCAGGGAATCAAGCCCAACTGTCAGACTAGATAGTGAGAATTCTTCTTGGAGATGATGGACTAGACTAGAAACCAGATCTTAGCAACAGGTAATTATTTTAATCTAAAGGTAACAGGAATATCTTTTTTTATTTATTTTTTATTTTTTAAAAAACTCTTACCTTCCATCTCGGAGCCAGTACAAAGTATTGGCTCCAAAGCAGAAGAGTGCTAATGGTAGGCAATGGGAGTCAAGTGACTTGCCCAGAGTCACACAGCTGGGAAGTGTCTGAGGCCAGATTTGAACCTAGTACCTCCCATCTCTAGGCCTGACTCTCAATCCACTGAGCTACCCATCTGCCCCCAGTAACAGGAATATATTGAGGGAGTGAGGATCAAGGATTGATGGGTGAGGATGGAGGTTTAAAGGATTAAGCTAAACTAAAAACTAATTGATAAACAGCTAGGCAGATACCCTTAGGGAAAAGCCTTGAACAGAATTCTGCCACACTGGCTTGGCAACCTTGACCTAGTAGCTGAACTAAACTTGGCTGGTTATAAATATCTGTTGATCTTCAGAGATAACTTTCTTGATGGTTTTGATGAATATGATTGTTGATGATGATCAAATATAATTTCAGATTTCAGTATTGAATAATTAACCTAAGTGGCAGATCCCTAAAATGAGATAGCTATCCCAAGTCTGTGGTGAGGCTTCTTGGTTTGGCTGAGAGCTTTTCCCCTTCTACTCTTTGCCACCCACCTAACTCATAACTAAATCCTTTTGCCTTGGGGTGATCTCCTATTTATCGGGTGCTCCAATGATCTTCCACTGTCTCATGCCAGCTTTGGGCATTCTAAAATCTGCTACAGTTGGCACAAGATGGCTACTGGCAAAAGCTATTTACAATACAAAATGATCATTTGCAAAAGCTATTTACACCATCTATTGATTATCCTTTTCCACCATATTACTAACCTACCTTCTTTTCTGTCCATACTCCTCTCTGATGATTTAGTTTACATTGCTACTCTTGCCCAATTTTTGAGCTGATAATTTTGCATTTATATTGCAGCATACTCATGTTCATTATGCATTTTTCCCATTGACCTTTAGGTGACTTTAGCTTTAATTCTTTGATGATTGGAGTATTCTATCATTTAAGTCATACTACCCTTATGAGCAATTTCCCCAAGTCAATCCTACTCCTTCTTTCACCTGTGGGACCATATCATTCTTCATGCTCAATATCTTCTGAAATGAGATACCCTAATAGAACCAACTCTATGTGATATCCATCTAATTATTTAAACAATAGGCATTTTCCATCTATTTTTTCACCTTTGGGGAGTGTTAAATTTAGTAATAGAATCTTTGGATCAATGGGTATAGATAGACATTTTAGTCACCTTATTTGCTTAATTCCAAATTACTTTCTGAAATGTTTATAATGATTTATAGCTCCACCATTTCACTAATATATCTTCCCACATTGACTTTCTCCATCATTGACTATTCCCATCTTATATATTCTTTGCCAATTTATAGGATATAAGGTAAAAGTCTTAGAATTGTTCTGTCATCATTAGTTATCTGGAGCATTATTTCATGTGGTTGTTAAAAGTTTGCAATTAAAAAAAAAACTATTTGATCATATCCTTTGGCCACTTATCTACTGGAAATATTTTGTTATCTATTGATATAATTATATGATCTTGAATATTTTCATCTTAAATATAATTAATTATGTCAATCATTTTCTTAATGTTGAATTCTCTTTATATCTCTGTTAGAAATCTACCTTGATTATGATGAATTATTTCTGAGTAAATTGTTATAGCATTTGAAAAGATTTTGTTTAAAATTTTTGAGTTTATATCAAGAAATGATTATTGTCTATCGTTCCATTCTTTATCTTTCCTTGATTTAGCTATTGGGACTATAATTATACAGTAATAAAAAGTATGGCATGTTTTTTTTCTCAATTTCTGAGAATACTTTGTATATTATTGGTACTAATTGGTTCTAATTGTTTTTTTAAAAATTTGATAGTATTCTTTTGAAAATCTATGAGGATTAGGATTTTTTCCATTAGTAGCAATTTATAGCAAATTCTAATTTTTTTGCCTGAGACTATATTATTTAAGACCTCTATTTAGTTTTCTGATATTTTATATATTTATATTTTTGAAAGTATTCCTCTACTTCTTCAGAATGCTCAGTTTTGTTAGTATATAATGGTACATTAGAAATTCTGATAATTCTCTTTATTTTTTTCTGAACTTTTTACTATTTCATTTTGCTCATTACCTATTTTTAAAATAATATTTTTAGCTTTCTTTTTCAGGCTAAAATAATCAGATTGACTTAAGGTTTTTCAATTTTGTTAATAAACTAAATTAAATGTTAAATTTTATTCTTTTCAGCATTAGCTCTTAGTTTTATATGTTAATACTATAGAATTTTCAGGTTTCTAATTTTCCTATTCCTTCTCTAATTTTAATTTCTCATCTTCTGCCCTTATGTTATGTTTGTTGGTTGACTAAGTTTTAAAAATTCAATAATAATTCATTAATCTTTTTTTCTATTTTTATATATTTTATTGGAGTGTTATTTTTCTCCTGAAGGCTATTTTAGCTGCATTTCAGAAGTTTTTATATATTGTTTCATCATTATAATTTATTTTCATATAATTATTAGTTTTTTCTATCATTTGTTCTTTCAGACATTGATTATTTAGGATTTTATTAAGATTTCTTTTGAGTTTTTGCCTTTTGTTTGTGCTCCCTGATATGATTAAATTTTTTTATGTTGTGATGTGTTCTGGAAGAGATATGTTTACTGTTTCTGCCTTCTTACACTCTTGTATAATTTCCATTTCCATTTTATTTTAAGATAGTTCTTTTGATTCCTTACAAAATTTGTTGTTTGTTATTTGAATTGTTCAATTTAATCAGTACGAGTCTTGGAGTTTATAGGCTCTGATCTTGTTTATTGAATACAATCTCTGGCTTCTTTATTTGCTATTTTTATTTTTTAAAAATTTCCTTTCCTTCCATCTTAGATTCAATACTGTGTATTGGTTGAAAGGCAGAAGAGTGGTGAGGGTTATGCAATGGGGGTTAAGTGAATTGCCCAAAGTCACACAGATAGGAAACATCTTGGTTCATGTTTGACTTTCCATCTCTAAGTCTGGATCTCAATACACTGAGATTCCTAGTCACCCCTTCTGAGTTCTTTCTATTGTCACTTTCAACATTCAGAAGTTCTCAGCAGTTTTCTTATATTTGTATATCTCAAATGTATTGGTATGTCAGTATATCTTTTATAGTATCTGGATAGATTTTATTGTGTTTCTTGGTTATGGTGTATTTGGTTTTTTGACTCATTATGTTTGGGGAAACTTATTCTTAAATTTATAAGTTGTTTTTATTCATCATGTCTTTGAGATCAATGTGCTTAGCTTTTTATGAAGATAAATTTTTAAAAAATCTTTACTACTTTTTTCTCCTCTTCTTCCAGATTGTCCTTCATTTATGCATACTTACATTAATAATTATTCTAACTTCTGTTTCTTTTTCAGACTTATCACTGAATTCAAATTATTCCTTTTCCATCAATTATTACTGCTATATAGGCCATAGATTATGCTTTCACAATTAATATCTCTCTTTCAAACCATTCGGAAATGGTCTTGTTCCATGCTGTCTTGGGAATATGAAGGTTCCTCTGGAATGAATCATCAAGTATTTTTTTTTTTTTGCAACATTTAGCTACAGAAGTCTTACCTGATCTTAAGACTCTATTTCCATATCTTCACTCTTGGTTTATCTATTTGTATTCAAAACATTTAAATGAGTTTTCTTCCTGAGATCTTTGGTAATTTCATTCTTTTCCCCCCAATAATCTGTTGTTTACTTTCTGACTCGTTCCCTGTTGGATATAGTTTCCTTCTGGGCTGAATCTCACAGCAATATCAGTTTTCTTACAGTGGGTAATTAAAATTTTATTAGCCTCAGTTTCTTTCCCAAGAGTATTCTGTAGAAATAGAACTGGCTTTTGGTTGACATATTTGTCTGGTGACAGAGAAATCAACTGTTAATTATATAAATCAAATTCTAGGTCTTTTTTGTATCTTTATTGTGTAAATTGATTCATGTCACTTAAGCTTCCTTACAATAAAGCAATAATTACCGAAGTAGTAAGAATCAAAGGTAGAATTTTAACCTAAATCCTGACTCCAGAAACACTTGCTCATTTCACTTTGTCATACTAATTCTTTTTTCCTTATTGGCTCTAACAGATGGATCATCTGATTATAAACAACCCAGTTTGAAATGGTTCCTTATAACCAATTTTTTTCTATTGGTTAAAATCTAATGTTTCAGGATATTTAGGCATTGACTAGTAATTTTAGTATGGGCAAATCATTTATTCTTTTTTAATTTCCTCATTGTTGAATGGGAGATAAAAATACCTGTATGATCTGTGTCACAAAGTATGTTGGTGCTCAAAAACTATAACGTGCATGTAAAATTACTGTAGACTTTAAAGTTCTATGTAAATGTTAATTGTTATTCTTGTGATGATGGTGATGACAATTAATCAAAGAATCACAGAACTTCAAAATAGGAAATTACATCAGTTGCCATATAGTTCAAACTAAGCTTGAAGTAGAGTTCTTGGCACAGTATTTTCCACAAGTGAAAAGCCTCTGCTTAAATAACTCCAATGAGGGCCAACTTACCATTTCTCAAGGTAGACTATTATAGTTTGGAAGAGATCAAATTTTAGGAAATTTTTTTTCTTGATCTCAAGCACAAATTACCCACTTTGTATTTTCTAACAATAACTTCTAGTTCTCTCCATTGTCCCCAACAGAAATCCAGTACTTCATATGATAGATTTTCAAATATTTGAAAATGATGATTATATCCCTCATTGCAAAGGCCCATAATTTCTTTTTCTTTTTATTACCCACCAATTTCTTTAATTTATCCTCATGTAGTATGGATTCCATAGTTTCCATCATTCTGATTGCTTTCCTCCAGATTCTCTAAAGTTTATCAATGCCCTTTCTATATTGAATTGTTCAGAACTGAAAATAATTCAGAAGTGATTTGTACAGCGGAGTGTCCTATAACTATCATCTTATCTCTGTAGCTTGTGCCTTTCCCGATGCAATCCAAAACCATATCAGGTTTTTTGGCTGTCCTATCATGCTACTAACATAATGAATCATGAACTTTCAGTCTGTTATCATCCCAAGATCATTTTCAGAGAAATTACTATATTTCACTACCTCTTTCACTTTGTAATTCTGAAGTTGAATTTTTGCACCCATGTGTAAGTTTTTACATTTCTTCCTATTAAATTTCATTATTACTTGATATAGCTTGATGTTTGTATTTGTCATACTCTTTTTGGATTCAAGTTCCTCATATCCATTGTATAATATGTTCATTGCCTCTTTGTGTCATCTGTTTTTGATAAATGTGCCATTTATAGCTAAGTCCCAATTAGTGTGAATAATGAATCATATGCACTATATATTTTTGAATTTGTACTATTTGAAATTGTAATTATAGATTATGAGGTAATTGGTTCCAACCCAATGCAAATATGCAGTGGGAATTCAAATAATTTAATCACTTCTTGGGATACATTTTTATTATATACTAATTGGTACATGGCTTCCTTTATCCAAGTCACTGAAAAGAAGTGTTAAATAGAACAAATCTCTGGAGTACTCTATTGCAGACCTCCTTCCAAGTTGACATGAAATCATCTTGAAGTCTGAACATTAAGTGAGATGTAGATATAATTGTCTTATTTAGCCCAAATTCTTCCACTTTTCACCACAAGAATAATGTGAGATTCTTTGTCAAATGCTTTGAGAAAATCAAGGAAATAAAAATTTCCAGCATGCGCCTAATTTACTAATTGTAGTACCCTTTTCAGAAATGAAGTAAGGTTAGTATGGCACAACCTATTTATTTTTCTCAAGTCATATGGACTCTTTTTTAAACCCTTACTTTACTGCCTTAGAACCCATACTATGTATTGGCTCCAAAAGAGAAGAGTGGTAAGGGCTGGGCAATGGGAGTTAGTTGACTTGCCTAGGATCATAGCTAGGAAGTGTCTGAGGCCAGATTTGAACCTAGGACCTCCCTTCTCTAGGCCTGGCTCTCAATCCACTGAGCTACCCTAATGCACCCCCCACCCAAAAGGTTCTTAATGAATACTTTTTTTTCTAGATGTTTCCTCACCATCTCTTTCAGCATATGTTCCAGAATTTTATCAGGATACAAGCAAGGACATTGGCATATAGGATTTTTTTTTTTAAAATACAGTAACTTTTGATATTTCCCTCAATTTTTCAAATGTTCCTGAAGATGGCTGAGCAATTACATCTCAGTTAACTTAATACTCAAAGCTATACTTTTTCTGGGTCAGGTGACTAGAATTTTTCAAGTAAATTAAGTACTCTCTTTTTTATCTATCTTAATATTTATCATGTGCATTACCACCTTCCTTTTAGACTTTTTGTTCTGTCCTTGAGGATGTACTTCTCATCAGAGACCACAGAAACAAAAGTGAAATGGTTCTGTCTTCTCTCTGTTGTCAGTTACCATCATCCCATCCACCCTGACCAAAGGTCCTATCTCTACTTTGATTCTTCTCTTTTTCCCAACTTAGCTTTCTTCACTAGCCCTTGTTCATTCTGAGCTTTAGCAATCCTGACACTATGCTGACAGGACAATGCCATGCTTTTGTATTCATCTTCTGTTAACCTGACCTTGCTTCTACTTTTACATAGATCTTTTAAGAATCTAAATTGATTGGATAGCTTTTCATGCATACACAGTTGTCTTGTCAGACAACTCCTATTTTTTTCTTCACTAGAATTTTTTTCCTTTATGTCTTTAGAACTTAACTTTTAGAGTTTCTTACTCTGATAGTTTGTGTTCTGCTGTAGAATTTTAGCCTGAATATTCCTACCTCTCTTTGAACTATGATCTCTTCAGTTCAGAATATATTTCTGCCTTTCCTCTACGTTCCCATCACAAATTCTAAGAAATGTGGTTAATTCGCTAGAATGTTTCCTATCTTTCCTTTCAAGCAACAATATTATCTCTATTCGTGATAAAAATATCCAGAAGAGTTTTCCCTTGTTTTTTAAGCCATCTTTTAGAAGATCAGGTTGTTATTTAAGGCAAGGCAAAAAGTTATTTGGTACTTTGCTTGAGGGAGGGAGGAAACAAGTAAGGAAGGAAAAAGAGAAAAAGAGGGAGGAGGAAGAAGAAGAGAGACAGGAAGAGAGAAAGTCAGCCCATTAATTGCTGAATCAAGTTCTACCTTCACTCTATGTCCAGTCTCCTCTTCCCATTTCTCTGTGTCAGCACATAACTTGTACCTTTTTATCCTCCTCCTGCTCTTCAGAGAACACTATTGCAAAGGAAAAAGTTTATGATTCTCTGAGAGAAAAGGAGTAGGTTCAAATGGCAGAGACACCCCATTTCTCCATGGTGATTAGATGCTGTTTTCTACCTTTTTCACCCAGTGACAAAAGCCTCAGTGTATTATTCTTTCCCAGGCCTGGTACTGAATGTCCCCTCTCTGACCTACCTTCCATCTCTACTTTTTTTCCCAACTTGTCTACCTTCTACTTCGGGATATGCAAAACAATGATGTACCTACATTTCTAGGGCCATAAAGGAGTCAAGAAAAGATAAGATAACCAATTTTAACTTTCCCACATCCTAATGGTCATGGGTAGGCAGTCCATGATAGGGCTGGAACTGAATAGGACAAAATGATGAGCTGTATTTACTCAAAGAGCCAAGAGTATAAGAATAAGATATAGAAGAAGGGTTATACCTGAATGCATATTATTAACCATGGAGTTAGCTTTGAAAGTCAATATAAAGTTGATTCTCCCTAAAAACAATGGCACTTGTGACAAAGGTTGCATTGTGCTGTTCCTGGTTCTTGTCCCATGAGATGAGGTGGTTTGTTGCCTTTGAACACATGAATAAACCAATTTCACCAACTCCTTTATTTCTCTGACAAAGAAGAAACTGTGACTACCATCTTTCCATTTAACTGTAACTTCCTTTTGTCTTCTCATTTTATCTATAGTGAGAATGATAAGACTAGAATGGGGATCTAGGCAGTACAGTGAATAGGGCCCTGGGCCTGGAATCAGGAAGGCCAAACTCAAATATAGCTTCACTTTCGAGCTTGCATGATCTTTGGCAAGTCTCGGTTTGCCTCACTTGCCTCATTTGTAAAATGATTATAATCATACCTATCTCCTAGGGTTGCTGTGAGGATAAAATGAGATGATATTTGTAAATTAGCCTAATGCCTGGCACATAATAGGCACTACATAAATGCTATTTTATGCCAATGATGACAATGACAGTGATTTAATTCTTCTACTAATATGCCTACTTGGTCATTGTACGAGGATCTCACATTTAAAGGAAAAACAGCTAAACTATATGTTTAGATCTAAAAACTGAGTTATTGTTCGAGCTCTATTTTATACAAGAACCTTTTTCTGACCCCTTTTTCTGACACGATAGTACCTTTCTAAATTATTATATGTGTATATATTCATACATATAAATAGATATATACACGTTTACCTATTTACATATATGCACATTATATATATGTATAGATACACAAATATGTATATACAAATGTGTGTATTAGATATAGATAGGTAGATAGACATAGATGATAGATAGATGAGATGATAGATAGATAATAGCGATATATAGATAGATGGTAGACAATAAATAGATAACAGATAGATAGATATAGATATAGTCTTGTTTTACATAGTTCTTTGTGTATAATCTCCTCCATCAGATTATAGATTGTAAACTTCTTGAGGGCAGAGACTATTTTGGTCTTATTGCCTAATGCTTGGAATACTGACTGACACAAAATAGGCATTTAATAATGTTTGTTGACTTGACTCTGCTCAACCCTTTTTTGGCACTCTGCCAGTTTCTTTGAAACTGAAGGAAGATGATATAAAAAACTGTATTTTCCATTGTTTTAAAGGTTATTTCAACCAAAGAATCCTATGCAAAATAGTCTTCTTTTAATAAGCTAGGTTGGTCTTAAGAGAGCAGAACTAAAATATATTTATAAAATAAGGTCAATGTAATTGGTCATTTTGGGATAACAAACCTACTATTTAAATAGTCTTCATTAGGACCATAGACTATTTAACTATACCAGTAAGACAGAAATTACAGTGATGCACTAGATTCCAGAATGATTGTCCCAGAAGTTCTTCTAGGAAGGGTAACTAGCCACCTATAGACTAGAGGCCAGAGTTAAGACATCTTGGGACACAGGAATAGATCATTCAAAGGCATGCTTCTCATTAAGACCCAGACATCAACATCTGAAAGCCAAGTGATTCAAACCCCACATGGAACCAACTTACTTATATGCCACTTCTTTTAACTCACGCAGCCGACAACCAGATGGCAGGGATGTAATTGAGCTTCTGTCTGCTAATGAGGACTGTACCTCTCAGGTGATATTTCTGCAAGGAGAGTCTGGGAGACAGAAATTTCTTCCCTGTAATCTTCACTGAAGAAGTCAGCTCAACCCCAATTTTTCATAGAGTATCTTTCTGCAATGTGTTTATTAAAAGGTCCACTCAACAACTTATGGCAAATGTTTCTCAGACACCTTCTAGCAAGACACGGTGTTAGACTAGGGACCTAAAGGTAAGGCATCTTCCGTATTCTCAATGAGCTTACATTCTAAAAGGAGTAGTGAACATGGATATGCAGATAACTTAAGCCAAATAGTTTCTTTTCAGGTATTTTTATTACTTGGCTTTCAAACTCTCACCATTGCCTTTCAAGTTCACTGGAGACTGTTGCAGAGACTAGATTCTTAGGAGCCTGATCCCCACTTCCCCCTCCCCTCTTCGCCCTTATGATAGGACTGAGATTTCTTCTTCACAAAGAAACATATGCTCTCTTTTCTGCCGATTTGGTTTTGACTCTGCTGGTCACAAGGACTCTCAGAGGAGTTCTGTTGTTGAGGTAATTTAAACTTTGTGAATTTCTTTTAAACTTTGCTTAAGTTAATTCCCTAACATACTCTGCTTCCTGTTCTCCCCTCCATTCCTAAAATATAGCATCTCCTGGCCTTCTCATTCTACTGGAAGCTTTCCAGAACTTGTTAATAGCCCCCTGGACAAGGCTCCACAGAGGAAAGCAGACAGAAATATTCCATGCCAGAATATTTTTGAATTTTGAAGCACACTAATGGAATTGAGAATTCAACATTCAAGGGAATAGCTGCTGATGGAGATATTTGAATAGTGCCCATTTCCAATACCATTTGCCTGGTCCATGATGCTGGGGTGTTTCCATTTAGAATACATCGTCTCTAAGGAAATTCTGTTGGATCCATTTTAGCTGCATATTCTGCAAGGATATTGAACTGGAGGGGGGAATAGGGTGAAAGAGGAAGGGAGATATAAAAACAGTCAATCCAACAGTGAGTGAGCTTTTCAGTTCTAAGTTTCCTGTTTAAACTATCGCACCATTTGTCAGACATTTGATGTTTTTCTATTTTTCCTTAGGAAAAAGCAGGATTAAATACATGAACCTCTTTGAAATGTGCTTACAACAATTTAAGTGCTATTGGCTAATGCTAGAAAATGTTTGTATACTGTGGATACAGGATTGCCATATGAACAAGCAGCTCATAATATTATTTGCTTACTATATAGGGCTTCATATTAAGGCTATATGTATAAATATGTACTAATTTGATCTAGGAAGGCATTATTATCTCCATTTTTTTGAAGAAGGAAATTGAGTTTTGGGTGAAGTCACTTGCCCAGAGTCATATTAGTTGAAAAGAATTTAAATGACTACTACATGCCAAGTACTATGCTAAATAGAAAAAGTCCTTCTCTCAAGAAGCTTATATTCTAGTAAGGAAGAGAACATGTAAACAACTGGATACTTATAAGATATAGAAGAGATGGAAGGTAATCTCAAATGGAAAAAGCATAGTGACTGAATGAATTGGCATTTTTTTAAAATGAAAAAATCAAGCTATTTCTACCCTTGGGATGGTTATGTCATTTACATTTTTGTTGTTCTCATTGTTTGTTTAATTCAGTTGTGTCCAACTCTTCATGAGCCCATTTGAGGTCTTTCTTTGCAAAGATACAGAGCGGTTTACCATTTCCTTCTCTAGGTTTTTTACATATGAGGAACTGAGGCAAACAGGGTTAAATGACTTGCTAAGCAATACAAAGCTAGTAAATGTGTGAAGTCAGATTTGAACTCAGGATAATGAATCTTCCTGTCTTCAGGTCTGATACTTTATTCATTGTACCACCTAGGTGCTCCCGATGTCATTTTTATAAAGACCTTCCAAAATAGTAAATTGTCTAGGCAGAGGGAACAGCTTGGTTTAGGACGAAAAAATCCTAGCCTGAGCAGAAACAATGAGATTTGGATTATAATATTGGCTTTATTATTAATTAGCTATGTGAATCTAGGCAAAACATTTCTACTTTCTTGGTCTCTGTCTCCTTATCTATAAAACAATCATACTTGGACTTCTGGGCTAAGATGGCAGCAGTGTAGAAGGAACTTCACGACTCTTCCTACTACCAAACACAACAAAACATTTCAAAAGGACAAAAATCAAAATGAGATGATGAAAGGGACAACAAATATGGTAATCTAGGTGATATTGATGGATATTTACAAAAATTAGATTAACAGAAGAGGAAATAGAATACTTATATAATTCCATATCAGGAATAGAAATCAGACAAGCCATCAAAGAATTCCCTAAGAAAAAGTCCCCAGGGGCAGATGGATATAGAAGTCAATTCTATCAAACATTTAAAGAACAATTAATCCTAATACTATACAAACTATTTGATAAAATAAGCCAGGAAGAAGGAATTCTACTGAATTCCTTTTATGACACAAATATGGTACTGATTCCAAAGCCAAGCAGACCAAAAACAGAGAAAGAAGAAAACTATAGACCAATCTCCTTAATGGACATAAATGTAAAAATCTTAAACAGAACATTAGCAAAAAGACTCCAGCAAATGATCACAAGGATTGTTCACTATGATGATGCGGGATTTATATCAGGAATGCAAGGATGGTTCAACATTAGGAAAACCATATCAACAACATCAATAGATGCAGAAAAAGCCTTTGACAAAATACAATACTCATTCCTATTGAAAACACTAGAAAGTATAGAAATAGATGGGCCTTTCCTAAAAATAATAAGCAGAATATATTTAAAACCATCAGCAATCATCATCTGCAATGGGGACAAATTAGAAGCCTTTCCAATAATATCAGGAATGAAGCAAAGATGCCCATTATCACCTCTATTATTTAACATTGTACAAGAAACATTAACAGTAGCAATTAGAGAAGAAAAAGAAATTGAAGGTATTAAAATAGGCAAAGAGGAGACTAAACTGTCACTCTGCAGATAATATGATGATGTACTTAAAGAATCCTAGAGAATCAACTATAAATCTAGTGTAAATAATCAACAACTTTAGAAAAGTGGCAGGATATAAAATAAACCTACAAAAATAATCAACATTTCTATATATTTCTTTTTTTAAACATTTATTAATATTCATTTTTAACCTGTTTACATGCTTCATGCTCCTACTTTCCCCTTCACCCCCCACTCTCCCCCCACCCATGGCCGATGCACATTTCCACTGGTTGTAACATGTGTCCTTGTTCAGGACCTATTTTCATATTGTTGTTAGTTGCATTGGTGTGGTAGTTTCGAGTCTACATCCCCAATCGTGTCCGCCTCAGCCCCTGCATTCAAGCAATTGTTTATCTTCTATGTTTCCTCTCCTGCAGATCTTCCTCTGAATGTGGGTAGCGTTCTTTACCATAAATCCCTCAGAGCTGTCTTGTGTCATTGCATTGTTGCTGGTACAAAAGTCCATTACATTCGATTTTACCATAGTATATCAGTCTCTGTGTACAATGTTCTTCTGGCTCTGCTCCTTTCACTCTGTATCAGTTCCTGGAGGTCTTCCCAGTTCACCTGGAACTCCTCCAGTTTATTATTCCTTTTAGCACAATAGTATTCCATCACCAGCATATACCACAGTTTGTTCAGCCATTCCCCAATTGAAGGACATACCCTCCCTTTCCAGTTCTTTGCCACTACAAAAAGCGCAGCTATAAATATTTTCGTACAAGTCTGTTTATCTGTGATCTCTTTGGGGTACAAACCCAACAATGGTATGGCTGGATCAAAGGGCAGGCATTCTTTTATAGCCTTTTGAGCATAGTTCCAAATTGCCAGCCAGAATTGTTGGATCAGTTCACAGCTCCACCAGCAATGCATTAATGTCCTAGTTTTGCCACATCCCCTCAAGCATTCATTACTCTCCCCTTCTTTCATTTTAGCCAATCTGCTAGGTGTTCTATATATTTCCAACACAACTCAGCAGCAAGAATTAGAAAGTGATGTTCAATTCAAAATGACCCTAGACAATATAAACCATTTAGGAATTTATTTGCCAAGACAAACACAAGGATTATGTGAACATAACTACAAAACACTTTCTATACAATTAAAACTAGATCTAAACAACTGGAAAAACATTAATTGCTCAAGGATAGGATGAGTTAATATAATAAAAATGACAATCCTACCCAAATTAATTTACTTATTCAATGCCATATTTATCAAACTACCAAGAAACTTTTTTACTAATATAGAAAAAATTATAGCAAAGTTCATTTGGAAGAACAAAGATCAAGAATATCAAGGGAAATAGTAAAAAAATGTGAAGGAAGGTGGCCTAGAAGTACCAGATCTTAAACTGTACTATAAGACAGTGGCCATCAAAACAATATGGTACCATCTAAGAGACAGAGGAAAGATCAATGGTGTAGACTTGGGGTAAATGACCTCAGCAATTAGTGTTCAATAAACCAAAAGATCCCAGATTTTGAAACAAAAACTCACTATTTGACAAAAAACTTTTGGGAAAATTGGAAAACAGTATGGGAGATATTAGGTTTCAATTAGCATCTCATATCCTACACCAAGATAAATTCAGAATGGGTGAATAACTTAAATATAAAGAAGGAAACGATAAGTAAATTAGGTGAACATAGAATAGTATACCTGTGAGATCTATGGGAAAGGAAAGACTTTAAGACCAAGCAAGAGACAGAGAATATTACAAAATGTAAAAAGAATAATTTTGATTACATTAATTGAAAAGTTTTTGTAGAAACAAAACCGATGCAACCAAAATTAGAAGGGAAGCAACAAATTGGGAAAAAATCTTCATAACAAAAATCTCTAACAAAGATCTAATTACTCATATTTATAAGGAGCTAAATCAATTATACATAAAATCAAGCCATTCCCCAATTGATAAATGGGCAAGGGACATGAATAGGCAATTTTCAGATGAAGATATAAAAACTATCAATAAGTACATGAAAAAGTGTTCTAAATCTCTTTTAATTTGAGAAATGCAAATCAAAACAACCCTGAGGTTCCACTTCACACCTGTCAGATTGTCTAATATGACAGCAAAGGAAAGTAATACATGTTGGAGGAGATGTGGCAAAATTGGGACATTAGTGCACTGCTGGTAGAGTTGTGAATTGATCCAACCATTCTTGAAGGTAATTTGGAATTATGCCCAAAGGGCTTTAAAAGACTACCTGCCCTTGGATACAGCAATACCACTGCTGGATTTATACCCCAAAGAGATAATAAGGAAAAAGACTTGTGCAAAAATATTTATAGCCATGCTCTTTGTGATGACAAAAATTTGGAAAATGAGGGGATGCCTTCAATTGGGGAATGGCTGAACAAATTGTGGTATCTGTTGGTGATGGAATATTATTGTGCTCAAAGGAATAATGAACTGAAGGAATTCTATGTGAACTGGAATGACCTCCAGGAAGTGATATAAAGTGAAAGAAGCAGAACCAAGAGAACATTGTACAGAGAGACTGATACACTGTGGCACAATCGAATGTAACGGACTTCTCTACTAGCAGCAATGCAGTGATCTAGGACAATTCTGAAGAACTTATGAGAAAGAATGCTATCTACATCCAGAGAAAGAACTGTGGGAGCAGAAACACAGAAGAAGAGCAACTGCTTGATCACATGGCTTGATGGGGATAGATTGGGGATGTAGACTCTAAAGGATCACCCTAGTGCAAGTATTAATAATATGGAAATAGGTCTTTATCAAAGACACATGTAAAAACCAATGGAATTGTGCATTGGCTACAGGAGGGGGTTGGGAGGAAGGGAGGGAAATAACATGAATTACGTAACCATGGAAAAATATTCAAAATAAATTAATTAAATAAATGAACTTAATTTTTAAAAAAGCAATGCAATGATCCAGGGCAACTCTGATGGACTTATGAGAAAGAATGCTATCCACATCTAGAGAAAAATTCTTCAAGTAGAAATACAGAAGAAAACATATGATTTATTACTTGTTTGTATGGGAATATTATTTGGGGGTTTTGATTTTAAAAGGTTACTCTATTTCAAAAAATGAATAATATGGAAATATTATTTGAGTGATAATATATGTATAACTTAGTGAAATTACTTGTCAGGTCTTGGAGGTGGGTAGAGAGAATGGAAACAAAAGAATCATGTAACAATGGAAAAAATTTAAAATTTAAAAAATAATAAAAATAAAATTTAAAAAGTAGAAAACAAGCTAGTCATGCTTCATAGCCTTTACAGTCCTTTCTAGTTTTAAAATCCTATGTTCCCATAGGAATCAAGAACTCTTGAATGGCATACCCTAGTGTTACCTTGCATGGGGCAGATAAAGAAAGGAATGATATGCAGAAAATCATAAATTAATAAATAAATAACTGACATTATGGGGGTATCTACAATGAACAGAGCCAGATAGTACCCAGTCAGATTGCATGTACCATTTCTGCAAATGTACTCTCCAATTACTCAGACTACTGGAACAGTAGTGGCTTCCATTGCCATTTAAGGAACATTTGAAACATATGTGAAAAGGTGTTATTTTTGGAGTAATAGGTCCTTGATCACCAAAAATTCATACAGTCAACTTTTATTTTTCTATAATGACAAAGTATGGGTAATTTATTATTATGGGTATTGCTATGTGAACAGTATTTCTGCCTATGGAATGATTTTACATGATTTTCAGATATTACAAGTTTATGATTATATGACTGATTCTACGTCCAGAGAAATCTTTTGAATCTGTCCTCTTTACTTACATAGTCTCTACTTTAGTTCTGACCTTTATTGCCTCCTATATAGACTCATGGGGCAGCTGAGTGGCTCAGTGGATTGAGAGCCAGGCCTAGAGACTGGAGGTCCTAGGTTTAAGTCTGGCCTCGGACACTTCCAGCTGTGTGACCTTGGGCAAGTCACTTGACCCCTACTGCCCACCCTTACCACTCCTGGGCCAAGGACGGTCCCTAGCCCGGATGAAAAAGGAGGAGGGTTGGGCGTGGGGCTAGCAACCCCACCCTGTAAAAACTACATCTGCTAAAGAAACTGCAACCTAAAGTAGGGGCAGCTGGGCTAGCTCAGTGGATTGAGAGCCAGGCCTAGAGACGAAAAGGTCCTAGGTTCAAGTCCTGGCTCAGACACTTCCCAGCTGGGTGACCCTGAGCGACTATGTGTCCCATTGCCTACTGGTTGTGGCCCTATGCTCCTTGAATGGAGTCCCAGGATAAAAAAAAATATAGACTCATAATAAGATTTTAAAAATTAGTTATTTTTCTAGCTAACAAACATCCATTTTCTCTCCCTCTAACCTCAGTATTCCTAGAAAGAAAAAATAAATTAAATTAAAACCATTATACAGTCAAGAAAAACAAATTCCAACCTTTGACCATATTCTAAAATATGTCCTTTTCTGCAAATTGAGGTCATCATTCCTTTGTCAGTGAGAGGGACAAAATTGACCACCTGTTCAAATGACAAACCTGGAGTCAGAAAACGAGAATAGAACAGCAACCTTTATTCTTTCTCATGAGAAAGGGCAAGTCCCCTAATGTGGTAAATGCGATACCTAGTTATAGATACAAACATTATATAGGTTCCTAATGTGAGATACACCCTTACCTCTTTTATGACTCCTTTTGTCTGGGGGCCAGGATTTACAGTCTAGGTGTACAGTCTACCCCAATCAGAAAACAGCAAGATACATAGTGTTAACTCATCACAAGCCCTTATTTGGGAAGTGTAAAGTTAAGAGTGACTCCTTTAACTTTCGTAGGTATGAAGAGACTGCTTTCCTTGTTTCCTGAACCATAATAGGACATGTTTGAAGTGAGATTAGAAGTCTCCCAACTGCCTGTCTACCAAATTTAACAAGATGTCTTTGAGGTTTTATTCTGCAAGCTTAAGCAGACTTTTTGTTTTTACACATTCCATTCCTGATGGGAGGCATAGGATGGAGGTTCAACCTGAGAAGAACACACTAATTCTTTTTTATTTCTCACAGCAGAAAGTGAGTAACTTTTCTCTTTATCTGTAAACATAGTTGGTCATTGTATGATCAGCATTCTTATGTTTAAAAATTCTTTGTTTTTATAATATTGTTGTTATTTTTTCTCCTGATTCTTCTCACCTTGCCCTGCATTACTTACTACAAGTCTTCTCAGATTTCTCTGACTTTTGTCATTCTTATGGTACCTTTTCTTATACTATTCTATTATGTCCATATAGTTCCCAGTTCTTTGTTACAACACCCCCACCCCTCAAAAAAAGATTACATTTTAGAACCTATGGGTCTATTTAGGGTGTAGGTCTTGTAATGATATTGCTGGGCCAAAGGGTAGTGAGAGTTTAATAAGTTTTTGGAAAAAATTCCAAATTGTTTTCTAGAATAGTTGGACCACCACATAGATAGCTTCACCAATAATGCATTAATTTGCCTCCTTTCCTGCAACTCTTTTAACATTTGACATTCCCCTTTTTTGGTTGACTTTACCAAGCTGATAGATGTGATGTGGAATTAGAATAGTCTTAGTTTGAATTTTTCTAATAGTGATTTAGAGCATTTTTTGAGTATTACTGATTTTGGATCATATGGCTATTTATAATTTAGGTTTCTTCCTGTGAGAACTGTTTTTTAATATACTTTTATCATTTAACAATTGGGAAATGGCTCTTATTTATGTGAATTTGAATCAGTTCCTTTACTTCTTCATAGATTTTTTCCCTCATTTGCTTCCTTCTGATTTTAACTACATTGATTTTGTTTGCAAAATCTCTTTAACTTTGTATAATCAAAACTATTTTCTTTATGCTTCCTATCCCTTGGTTTGATCAGGAATTCTTCTCCTAGTCATTCATACATTCATTAGGCAGTTTTTCTTTTTTCACTCTAGATATGACCTTATATGTCTAGGCCATTTTTCCAGCTGTAGCTTACCTTGGTATATGTTGTTAGGTATTAGTCTAAATTAAGTCTTAACTTATTTTCTACCACAGTGCTTTCCAGTTTTCCCAGCAGTTTTGGGTCAAACAGTGAATCCTTAACCCCAGATAGAGGGTAAGATAGTCCTCTAATCAAAATCCACTCTCTCCCCCTTTAAACAATCTTCAACTTTCAACTTTTCTGCCAAATTGATATTACTAAAACAATGACCTAATCACTATGCCTAGAATGCCTTCCCATATAAACTCTTTTTAAAAATCTGTTTTTTTTTCAAAGTAGAGCTCAGTTGCTACTGCGTACTTGAAGTCTTTCCCAATTCCCCTAGTTATTAGCATTGTGCCCCAATTAAAATTACTTTTAATTTTTTTGCCCAAACTTTGTACTTATTATTTCCTTTCCTATCAGAAAGTAAGAACATAACATGTGTATAAAATAATGGCAATGAGATAAACTATAATAATTACTAATAAGAAGAATCATCTTTTATATAGAACTTTAAATTTTCAAAGTGATTTACATATTTTATCTTATTTGATTCTCATAACCTTTGAGGCAGGTATTATTATTATTATTATTCCCATTTTATAGATGTGGAAATTGAAGCTAAGGGAGAGGAAATAACTTGCCCAAAGTCATGTAGCTAGTAGGAATTTAGGTAGGATTTCAATTAAGGTGATTCTGACTCCAAGTCCAACACTCTAGACACATTAATCAAAGGGTAGGAATGAAGAGACAGAGTCTCATGATTACAATGTAAACTTGTTTGAGGGTAGATATTAAGAAATACTTGAAAAAGCTAGGTAGCTCAGTGGATTGAGAGCCAGGCCTCAAGGAGGGAGATCTTGGGTTCAAATTTGGCCTTAAACACTTCCTAGCTGTGTGATCACCGGCAAGTCACTTGGCCTCATTGTCTAGTTCTTACTGCTCTTCTGCCTTGGAAACAATACACAGTATTGATTCAAAGACAGAATATAAGGATTTTTAAAAAATTCTTCATTTTTGTTTTTATATTTCTACTGACTAGAACAATGCATTATAAATAATAGGTCCTTAATACCAATATCACATTTCTTTAAATTTATTTTTTTTAATAATTTTTTATTTTTAGAAAAATTTTCCATGGTTACATAATCCATGTTTTTACTTTACCCTTCACCACCCCCTCAACTCTGCCACCTTCCCCCCCCCCCAGTCAAGACTTATTTACATATTACTGATAGTTGCATTGCTGTGGTCCTTTCAGGTCTATATCCCCAATCATGTCCTCATCAACCCAAGTGTTCAAGCAGTTGTTTTTCTTCTGTGTTTCCTCTCCTGTAGTTCTTCCTCTGAATGTGGGTAGCATTATTTTCCATAAATCCCTCAGCACTGTCCTGTGTCATTGCATTGCTGCTAGTACAGAAGTCCATTACATTCTATTTTACCACAGTGTATCCGTCTCTATGTACAATGTTCTGGCTCTGCTCCTTTCACTCTGCATCAGTTCCTGAAGGTCTTTCCAGTCCACATGGAATTCCTCCAGTTCTTTATTCCTTTTAGCACAATAGTATTCCATCACCAGCATATACCATAATTTGTTCAGCCATTTCCCAATTGAAGGGCATAGCCTTGCTTTCCAGTTTTTTTGCCACCACAAAGAGCGCAGCTATAAATATTTTTGTGCAAGTCTGTTTATCTATGATCTCTTTGGGGTACAATCCCAGCAATGGTATGGCTGGATCAAAGGGCAGGCAGTATTTTATAGCCCTTTGGGCATAGTTCCAAATTGCTATCCAAAATAGTTGGATCAGTTCACAACTCCACCAGCAATGCATTAATGTCCCAATTTGGCCACATCCCCTTCAGCATTCATTACTCTCCCCTGCTATCATTTTAGCCAATCTGCTAGGTGTGAGGTGGTACCTCAGAGTTGTTTTCATTTGCATTTCTCAAAGTGTTAGAGATTTAGAACACTTTCTCAAGTGCTTATTGATACTTTTGATTTCTTTATCTAAAAATTGCCTATTCATGTCCTTTGCCCAATTATCAATTGGGGAATGGCTTGATTTTTTATACAATTGATTTAGCTCCTTGTTTATTTAAGTAATTAGACCTCAAGAGAACTGGATCTACAACCAAGAATCAACTATCCAGCAAGACTAACTATATTATTGCAGAGGAAAGTATAGTCATTCAATAAAATTGAGAACTTCCAAACATTCATCAAGAAAAAACCGGACTTAAACAGAGAGTTTGCTGTCCAAACCCAGAACTCAAGAGAATCAGCATAAGGTAATTAAGGGAATGGAAGGAGGAGAAAATAATTCTTTTCTTTAAGGGACACAACAAGTTCAATCAATTTATATCCCAAGAAGAAAAGAAGGTATTGGCAAATATTAAAAATTATTATTACCAACAAGGTAACTAGAAGAAGTTTACATAGAGGGAACAGGGACAAACTGTATGGGATGAAATGTCAAGAGATATAAAAATACATAAAATACATACATATATATATATGTATGTATGTATGTATGTATGTATACATGTATATATGTAGGTATAAATATATATAAAACTGGGGGGAAGAAGATAATAAGAAAAAAAGGAAAGCAAACAAAAAGGAATAAATTTATATTCCATAAAGAAGTGCCTGGGATCAACAGGGAAAAATAACAATACACTGTAAGGGTAAAGAGGTTAGAGAGAGATAATATTCAATACTTAAGTGCATCGAAATCAACTTAGAGAAGAACAATCAGATCCATAGGGGCAGAAAATTGATTCTGGCCCTCTAGAGAAGTAGAAAGGAAACAAAGGGACTTGTGGGGAGCGAAACAATACTAAGGAGGGAGAGGGCTTGAGGGGGGGAGTGTGGCATAGCTTTAAAGAACAATAAGAGGGAAATAAGAAGGGAGGGGGAGAAAGGGAAGTACAACAATGGAGGGATTATAGGAATTGATTAAAAACAAAACACTGGTATAGAAGGAAACAGTGAAAGAAGAAAGGACAGGCCTAGGAGAGAGAATCAAAATGTCTTGGAATGCACAGTTGATAATTATAACTCTGAATGTGAATGGGATGAACTCACCCATAAAATGGAAGCAAATAGCAGAGTGGATTAGAAACCAAAACCCAACCACATGTTGTCTACAAGAAACACACATGAGACAGAGAGACATAGAGTGAAAATGAGAGGATGGAGCAAAATCTTTTGGGCTTCAAATGAGCAAAAGAAGGCAGGGGTGGCTATCATCATCTCTGACAGAGCCAAAGTAAAAATAGATAAGGTTAAAAGAGATAGGGAAGGTTAACTACATCCTAATAAAAGGCAGTATAAACAATGAAGAAATATCAGGAGAAGTTAGTGGAGCTTAAGGAAGAAATAGACAGCAAAACCATACTAGTGGGGGACCTCAACTTTCCCCTATCTGATCTAGATAAATCAAACCAAAAAATAAATGAGAAAGAGGTAAGAGAGGTGAATGAAACCCTAGAAAAATTAGAGTTAATAGAGATATGGAGAAAAATAAATAGAGACAAAAAGGAATATACCTTCTTTTCAGCAGCACATGGAACATTCACAGAGATAGACCATGTAATAGGGCACAGAAACATGGCAAACAAATGCAAAAAAGCAGAAATAATAAATGTAACATTTTCAGATCATAATGTAATAAAAATAGTTATTAGTAAGAATTCATGGAGAGGCAAACCAAAAACTAATTGGAAATTAAATAATATGATTCTCCAAAATAATTTAGTGAAAGAACAAATCATTTCTTTAAATTTAAATAGCTCATGGTCAGCTAGATATAGTTTGGTATTTGATTGTTCACTTTACTTTCATCATCATCATAATCATCATTTGTCACATTGAACTGATTTAAATGGATCATCATTTTACATTTGGAAAGGCCTTCAAAGCTCATTTCATCCAACCCCTCTTTTTCTGCTATGAACAATCAACTTTTGAGGATATTTTGCCTCAAGAGGTAGTACAGGCTAAAAAAATGTGTGTTTAAAATGGGTTTTGATCAATACCAGTTTTTTGGTTCATAGTTTTGAGGCTCTTCCACTTAAAATATTTAGTCCACAGAGAAATCCTTTAAGAATCTAGGTCAAGATCTAGGAATAACATGACACACTCACTGATATTGTTACCAAAAGGTGACAGAGAGAATCTCCATATTCTTTACATCTCTCTTTTGATCTTGCTTTCACAGGTGAAGTCATTGAGTTAAGAACTTTTCCAAGTGAACTTAGAAGCCCTTTTATTAACAGAATTATAATTTTTCCTCTCTGATCAGTGAAGAAATAGTAAGAACATCTTGACACTTAAATAAGCTTGTCTCTAAACTCAAAAGAATGATTTTGTGGATATTGAAAGAACTTGAAACTTTGATCACAAAGCCACTATTGATAATATCTGAGCATTTCCAGAAAATAGAAATATTGCTAGAGAAAAGCTGATTCTTTCCTGATATTCAATATGGAGGGAAAAGTGGATTCCAGAAATGACTGGTAAGATCAACATTAGGCCCTGGCAAAAATGCTAGAACATATTATAAAACAGATGGTTCTTGAGCATTTAGAAAAGAATGGGGATGATTACTAGGAGACAGCATGGGTTTATTGAGTCAGATTTAGCTATTTCCTTTGCCTATTACTGAAATAAAAGTATTCCTTCCCTGCAAAAAGGGCTGAATTAGATGATTTATAAAATCTCTTCCCACTCTCAGATTCTTCCACTCCATAAACCTTCTCTTACTACTCAAACCCACACCAATCTCACTTTTCTTTAAATTTTGTGCTTACAGTCAGCTCCATATAGTTTGACATTTATTGTTCACTTTTTCTTTCATCATCATCACATTTAAATAGTATTTAAAGATTTGTAAAGCATTTTAGAGATATTTCATTTTATCCTTTCAACCATTCTGGGAGGTAGATATTATTATCATCACAATTTTTGTAGATGCTGGAACTGAGACATAAATGACTTTCCAAGTTCACCCAGCTAGTATCTGAGGTCAGATTTGAACTCAGTTCTTCCTGACTCCAGATCCACCACTTAGCTGCCTTAAGTTTGTGTTACGTTTGTCTTCTCTTTGGCTTAGATTCCAGCTACCTGGGAGGCTTTTCTCCAGTAGCTCCTCACACAGAGCTGGACCTCTGGTAAGTATGCTATACTGGTTGAAAAATTAGAGCTGCTGCAGTTCCTATTTCACATAAGTTAATTCAAGCCAAAAGTAATGAGGAAGTTGAACATCTGATGGTTATGTTTCTCTGACTGAAACCCACTAACTGGCCTCTTCAGTGCACGAGCAGAAATTGGCAACTCGATTTTTTCCCAAGTCTTCTTGCTTTGCCATCTGTGCTTCCAACTGCTCTCCTACTGTATGTCGTCTGCCCGAAGATGCGCTAAGCAGGTGTGGCCCACACTCGCCTCATCCCTGTTTTGCATGTGGAATGTAATTATGTTTGACAGACTCAGTTTGATTGAGAGAAAACTATGAATTGGATTAAATGCTTTTTGTTTAGACTTTATTAGCTAAAGATGCCATTGCATAATTAATTTGTGAATAAGCAGCAATCTTGCAAATGAGGCAGTGAATCCCATGCAAAGAAAGGAATTATAGCTTCTCCTCTGGATGGGCTTCTTTGCTCCTTGTTTGCCAGAGTCATTAAAAATGCATCAAAGAGAAGCAAGGAGAACAGAAAGACAAAAAGGGGTGTAGATGGACACAGGAGCCCACGGCAGAACCAGTCCCATCATTTTTTTAAGCCAAGAAGAAACATCAGAGTCTGAGGGCCCCAGCCCTGGAGAAATGGCAAAAGGTTGTGGTCTCTCTTTCGTGATGGGATCCTTGGAGCTGAAGGATCATAAAGCCATGCTGCTTTTCAGCTGGGAGGGATCTCTACAATCTTCTAGTCCAATCTCTTACTTTGCAGATGAGGAAATTGGGGATCAGAGGAGTGTAAGGGTCTGGTCAGTGATGTACAGCTAGTTAATGGTAGAGCTGGGGCTACAGCTCAGACTTCCTGGCTTCTCAGACTAGTGGTCTTTCATGGTCTATACCATGCTGCTAGCAAGCATCCTCTGTGGCACAATACAAATATGCCTCGTGTTTTATTTATCGCTTCGTAGCTTGACAGGAAATAAAAGATATCAGAAAACATTTCCTGTGTTTTTCAACTTTCTCTGAATAAGGAGGAAAAAAAACATTCTCTTTTTACTGAAAAAGAGAAAGGTTGATACTTTTGCATAAGTGGACTTGATGCTGACTCCAACCCAAGGATTAAAATGTCTCTCCAGTGCCTATCTTAAGATATCTCTTCTAATCAAGTGTCACACTGACTGAAACTCCATAATTAGGCATTTATGCCTTTGGGTTAAGCATTGCCCTTTGTAGGCTTCTCTTTTAAAGTCCCAGCACTCCTGGGAGAAGTCACTTCAAGCTCCATCATACTCAGGCGTTAGTGACTTATTAGCTCCTTTCTTTCTGACAGAAGAGAGGGGGCAGTTTGAAAGTACTGAGCATTCAGGGTGGTGGAATGTGTATGTGTCTGTGTCTGTGTATTTTGGTGGGAATGTTGAAATAGAGATGTAGAAATACTGAATGAAATAGTGCTCTTGGTGAACATCTAATTCTGATATTTTGACTCTATGTTGCTTTGGAAATAATTCATAGTGCTTTGTGTAATTTGTTTCTGCTGGAACATATGTATATGTTCCAGCAGAAACAAATTACACACAAGTATATATATATATATATATATATATATATATATATATATATGCATGCTTGGATGGATGTACACACACACACGTGTGTGTGTATGTGTGTGTGTACATCCATCCAACCATATATATATATTTTTTTTTCAATGTGCTCTTTTATTTCTGGGAATGAAACCTGGATTTCCTGACTCCTGATCTAGACTTTTTATTCCACAACATCTCACTTCATCATTTTCACAATTAAGGAGTGAAGAAGGAAAAGATGTCATGACAACTCATCTTAAATGACTCACAGGAATATCCAAGAAGCATCTCAGAGTCTCAGAGTCTCAGATGAAGTCAGAGATTAAGATTAGGTTATGAGACCTCTATAAAGATCTGATACTTCTTTGGGAGGTTATAGAGATATTTGATAAGTTGTTTTGGTGATAACCACCAAGCACTTATTAAGCATCTTCTGTGTGCTAGGGATGAGGTAAGTGCTGAGGAATGGAACAATTCCTGCTTTAAAGCAGCCATCCTGATACTATTACTAAAACTGCCCTTATGCTAACAAAAATAGGAATATTTGGCATTTATCTTATACTTCTTCCTTTTTCTCCACCAAGGTAGATGGGAATCCCAGCTTTAGGAACTATAGTGTATTAATGTAAGCTATTATGATATCTTTTATTGATATGACCATGGTTGTCATTGGATAAATAACTTAAAGAGGTAGCCATTGGAAGATATTCTGTTTTCAAAGCAGGTAGGATGATCCTTTTCTACTAGTAATTTCCAAATGCATTAGTTGTTCTCTATGCTCATTTAAACCTTATTGTAGCTTCATAATTTATTTTTATTTTGGAAGGCAGAGGTGAGAGAGATAGGGCAAAGCCTCATTTTTATTTTCTCCATTATCTCATGGCCTAGAAAAGAGACCAGATTTGGAGTCACATTATTTGTGTTTTAATTCTATCTCTATTTGATCCAAATCAGATATAGGATCAGTACATAAGCCTATTTTCCAACTCTTACTCAATGTATGTCACCCTTTCCCTTCCTTAGTAGGGATGGGTCCCCAGAGTCACAAGACAGAAACAAAGCCCTACAAGTTTTTGACCTCATTTCTGTCATGTGGTCTTATAGTGGAGGAGTCTTGGATCTCTTACCACTGATAGAAAACATTGCTGTTCAAAATCTGGGGTGGGGTGAGTGACCCCATCTAGAATTGCCATGATCCACACCAATGGAAAATTAAGGCCAATTCCCCCTACATAATAGTGAAAATGAATGCAAAACATATCTTATGCCCTCCCAAAGTCCTTGACTTGCAAGGACACCTTTGAAACCCCCAGTAGATTTTGTACCACATTCCTCTTTATAGAGAATGCCTTGTTCCATATGTTCTTTCAGACTTGAAGCTCTGTCAAGGGCCTCTTTCTGAAATCAAGTGCAATTTCCAACATTGACAGTTTGGGAATTCTTGCTTTCTTGGGTATTCCTGTGAGTCATTTAAGGTGAGCTGTCATGACAGCTTTAGTTTCTTCATCCCTGTTTAATTGTGAAAATGATGAGGCAGGAAGTAAAGAGTCTAGATCAAGAGTCAGGGTATCCAGTTTCACTCCCAACTAACTAGCTGTGTGACCTTCAGGAAGTAATGTCACCTCTCTGGACTTCTGTTTCTTTATTTGTAAAATGAAAGAATTTAAAATTAGATGAATCTCTGAGTCTCTACCAGGGTCAGGTTTAACAATTTTCATTTCAATTCCACAAACATCTTTTAAGTATTTTCTATTCATAAACAGTAGGTGCTTCATAAATGCTTATTGAAGCCACTGGGAATACAAAAATGAATAACAGATTGCCCTCACCTTGGTTACTATGTGTGGGATGTGACATGGATGCATAAACAACTAAAAAACAAATTAAAATGATCAGCTGCAGAGAAAAGATCATACAGTGGCTTGAGAGCTTCAAGGATGGAGACATTATTTACTTCTAGCTGAGATAATTTGTGAATGGCATAGATAGAGAAGAAGGAGACTCTTCCAAGGATGGCAGAGTAGTGGGAGAAACATTATTGAGCATAGTGAGTTGTCTACTGTGACAGGAGAGACACAGTATTTGAGAGGAAAGATTAAGAAAATGATTTAGAGCCAGATTATATAGGGGCTTAAATGTCAGGATATAGATTTTGTATTTTATCCTTTAGGGAATGGGGAACTACTATGGGCTTTTGAGACATGGAGTGACATTATCAGAACAGTTCATTAGTAAGGCTGCTTTGCATTTGATTTAGAAAACTGGATGAAATATTTTTTTGATGCTCATCTGACTTTATTAAGCAAGCTCATTTGTTGAGTCATAACTCCTGTCCTACCTAGCATGCATTTAGCCAGACAAAGTACTACCACAACAAATGTCACTGCTAATAACATAGCTCCTACTTTGAGTACAATACTTGTTCCTTTGAATCAAGGCTTTTTAGAATCCATGGGTCCTCTAAATGAAGGGGAAGAAAAAACTAGAAGAAAGAAGAACATTTGGTAGACTTTTTCCATAGCCTTGAAGGGGAGTGATTAAGTCCTGAACAGAGGTGATTCTATGATCCTGCAAACCTGGTTTTTAAAATTTCTTGCAGATAACACTTTATCTCCTGACTGTATGTTTTCAATGGATTTCCTCCATACTTGGAATGCTTTCCTCCTCAACTCCATCTCTTGCCTTCTTGGCTAACTTCCTTCAACACATAACTCATGTTTCCCCTTTCGCAGGCCTTTCCAAGTCCCCACTCCTCTCACCCTTCCAGTACTAGCATCTTCCTTCTGAGATTATTTTCCATCCCAAGACAATTTAGGAGGTCAGCAGGAAAGGTCTGCACTGAGAAGAGACCCATAAATTGGTGAATGACTGACTGAACAGTTATATGATTGTGATGGAATATTATTGACCTATAAGAATTGTTGAACAGTATGGTTTCAGAAAAAACCTTGGAAGACTTACATGAACTGATGCAAAGTGAAGTAAGGAGAATCAGTAGAAAAGAGTACGCAGCAACAGCAATATTATATGATGATCAAGTGTGAAAGACTTAGCTATTTTAATCAATATACGGATCCAGAAAATTCTAAAGGGTACATGCTATCCACCTCTAGAGAAAGACCTCTTGGAGTGTGAATATAGATCAGTGCATACTTTTCAACTTTATTATTCTTAGGGATTTTTTTTTGGTTTGTTTTTCTTCTTTTGCACTATGGCTAACATGAGAATATGTTTTGTATGACTTTTCATGTATAATTTATTTCAATTTGCTTGTCTTTTCAATTAGGGGAGGGGTTAGAGGGAGAGCTTTTGGAACTCAAAATTTTAAAAAGTGAATGTTAATTTTTTTACATGTAATTAAGGAAAAATAAAATTGGAAAGTGAACTTGAGGGCATTTATTGTAGTTTTTATTTTCCTTATAACCTTAGTGCCTAGCACAGTTCTTGGCACGTAGTAAATGCTTAATCAATGCTTTTTGAGTAACTTTTTGGTTGTATTGGTAGTGGAAAGGACATAACAAATGTAGATGTGAGAGATGGAAAGGTAGAAGTCATAGTTCTTGGCAACTATGGATTAGGCAAAAGGAAAGGCTAAGGAAGATTCTGAGATTTTAAGACTAGATGAATGAGAATGGTTAGTGCCAGCCTCAGAAGTAGGAAACAAATAGCATTTTTCATCATAAGACACTATTCTGAGTATGGAGGCATTGTAGTAAAATGGAAAGGGTTCAAGGACCTGGGATCAAACTTCACCTCTGGTACCACCTACATGACCTTAGCAAGTTACTTAACCTTCCCGATGTCTCAGTTTCCTCAGTTGTAAAAGGAGAGAATTGGACTATATGGCCTCTAACATCTCTTTTAGTTAGACAGCTCAGATGCTGTCATCCCTAATAACAGCTGCTTCTCACTGGCCAGGGATAGATCTCTTCCTCTGGGAATTTTCCAGCATTATTTCCTGACCTGGGTTCCTCCCTTGCTGCTATATTGCTAGGAAAGGATTAAATAGCAAAGCTCACCCTGCTGGGAATGCTTCACCCTGTCACTATTAGGATGAACTGCTGAGGCAAAGATGCTGCAGAACATACACGGACATGACTTCAAACACTGCTCCCCATTCCCTGCCCCTCCTTTCTACCTGCCCTCAAGGACACAAACCATATAAAGCCATCCCTCTTTTTTCCAGTGGTCCTGCTAGTAATGCCCAGTAGCATGGATAGATGGTTTTAATTATTTTAGTCCTTTAGGACACTTTGGTTCCTTTTTTAATACATTCCTTTCCCTTTTGCTATAGGACCCAGACACAGTGATAACTCAGCAGTGAAACTTCTGGCAAGGAACTGAGCAGACTTACCTTCTAGTTTCATTCTCTCACACACACATAGTGCATATCTAACTGAGCAGCCTTTTATTTATTTATTTGCTTGTTTCTTTTTCTGCCATCCTACGCTCATTTTGTCAAGTTTCTTAGAGCTGGTAGCCTGCCCTCTTATGAACTTTCAGTATTCTTTCTGAATAGCCTTGCTTGAGATGACCTCTAAGTTCACAGGCTGGAAAACAAGGATCTGCTGTCATGTCTCCTGGGTCTGAGAATGATTGTGTAGTACTTGTAAGGGGCCGAATGGTATAGCCCATTTCTTTGTGGTTTTTAGGAGCTCTGCTGCAAAACAGACTTCCAATAGGCTCAGTTGGTCCTGGAAATGAAATAGGTGTTCCATCAAACCCCACATTCCGTTAAGTATTCCATACTTCGTGAAGATATGTTTTAATGAACATTATTCTAGATTGTACATTTATGTTTTAAAAAATATAAGCATGAGTCATTGTGAGATTTGACAGTTTAAAATGTGACCTTGGTTTGTGAGCTGCTGGGCTGGAGAAAAGGGGTATTTGCAAGGGTCTTGGTTTTGCTTTTTCTCTTAATTTCCTTTTTTTTCAGATTACGTCAATATAATTTTTAATAATCCTTTTCTGACATTTCGTGATCCATGTTCTCTCCCTACCTTTCAATCCTCCCCAAGATAGCAGGTAATTTGATATAAGTTGTACATGTGTTATCATACAATACATATTTCCGTGTTCATCATGTTGAGAAAGATGACCCTTATTGCTTACACTAGAGAAAAATTTATGAGGAAATAAAGTGAAGAATGGCATGCTTCGATCTGTATTCAGATTCTCTCAGTTCCTTCTCATCTCAGCAGAGAGCTATTTTCATCATGAGTTCCTTGGAGCTATCCTGGATCCTTGCCTTGTTGGTAATAGTTAAGTCCTTCAGAGATGATCATCGTAGACTATTGTTATTACTGTGTACAACATTCTCCTGGTTCTGCTCATTTCAATTTTTTATTACTTCATGTAAATCTTTGGGAAGGACTCATTGTGAAAGAAAACTAAATTTTGTTACAATATTCTTTTTCCCTTCCCTGGACCTCCCTCCCACCTCAACACATTTCCAACTCTTATTCTGAGAAAAGCAATTAAATAACTAATACCATTGCTTCTGAGATGACTTTACTTACTGTCCCTATCCCTTTCAAGATGAAAATATATTCACATTGGCTAGCTTTTCCTTATATATATTATTTTTCTCTCTGCTACAAAGTGAATTCCTTAAAAGCAAGAAGTTATCTTTCTTTTGTATTACCATTTCTCATACTTAGAATGGTGATGTACAATTGATGCTTCATAAATACTTTGGCAATCCAACATTCATCAGTGGGGATATGGTTTTCAAAGAAGTAATGGACCTCAGAAATCATCTTTTCCAGAACCCACATTTTATAGGTGAGGAAATGGAAGTCCATTGGATTAAAATTACTTACCCGAGATCATACAGGTGATAACTAACAGGGGTGGAATCTAAATAAGTGTCTCGAGACTCTAAAGCTTGTGTCCTTTCTATTACAGCATGATATGAATCCAAACAGGAAAATGTTGGAAGATTCACATCTCCTACAGGTTGGCCAGGGTCTCTTTGCCGTTCTTTCAAATCACCAAAGTGGTAGCAGTTGCCATCAGAGCCACGGTAGCTGATGATGGGGGGAATAACATGCAAATAAATATGGAAAGACAATCACCTGAGGATGAGGATGGCTTTATGAAATGAGGCACCCCTCCCCAGCCAAGGCAGAGAAAAATGCTAACTAGAGAATCAAGAAAGGAACCTTTCTGCATAGTTCACCAGAGATCCTCCCCCAAAGGAAACTTCACGAAGACTAGACAGAAGAAAAGGACCTTCAGTAACCAAGAATTTTGAATTTATTCTGTGGCCCCATTTATGCCATACTGAAAATGGACATTTTAATGTTTGAACCTATTCTCCCCAGGACCTTTGTGTATGCAAGAGAATAATGTGACCACAGTGTTTCTTATTCTATCTTTTCAGTAAATTCCTTTGCTAAAAGCTAAGAAACTACTGAATTATTATCAGTGGGAAGCACAGTGATGGAGATTTGTGAGTGACTATTGAATAAATCTAATGTTTTCTATATGTTTCCATATGTGTGTATATATACATATACATATACATATATACATATACATATATACATACATACATACATACATATACATATATATATATATATATATGTATATATATATATATATAAAATGTCTCACCTTCAAGTGTGAGTGCAGATTGGGGGAGTGATCCTAGAGGAGCGCTACAGTTGATTATCTGCTCTGTAAGCTCATAGTAGGGAGGGTGTTTCTTAGAGATAGATCCCTTCAGGACATAAAGAAGTGATGGATGACAAAATAAAATCAATAAGGATGCAGAAAAATTATTTTAAAAACAAAACAAAACAATGGGGGCAGCTGGGTGCTCAATGGATAGGGCCAGGAATGGAGATGGGCCATACTGGGTTCAAATCTGACCTCAGACACTTCCTAGCTGTGTGCCCCTGAGCAAGTCACATAACCCACTTTGTCTAGCCCTTACCACTCTTTTGCCTTGAAAATAATAGTATAAATTCCAAGATGGAAGGTAAGGGTTTTATAAAAAACAAAACAAAAATGAAACAAAATGACAGAACTAAGTAAGGGGCATTGTTGGCTGGAACAGAACTCAGTGACATAATTGCCTAGAACTTTTTTATTATTAAGGTAAGTACCCTACATACCTCAGTGGCTCTTAAATGTATCACTATAATATAAGAAGTAAATTGTACTGTAATTTAAGTAATTTTAAAAGTTTCCATCTAGAAGAGATTAATTTTTTAAAAGATTTTCTTCTTAAAAGGCCAGTGCCTTAATCAAATGGAAATATGCACTTAACAGAGTTTTCCATAGAATTGTAAAATCTAAGAATCTTAGAGGTTCCCTCATACAGAGGTATCAAACATGTGACCCTTTCATTGTGATAGGAACCTGATAAAAATGTAATCAGACAATATTTAACAAAATTAATAAAAATACAGCAGCACATAGATAATGTTAATATGTGGTTTTCTAAGTCAAGATGCCTTCTGCAGAGATCCTTATGTACAGTTTAATGGCTCCCATTTCCATTTGTTTGATATCACTTATGAAATTCATTCTTCTCATATTATAGATAAGAAAATGATGTTCAATAAGAAGTGGCTTTCCCAAAACTTCTTTTTAAAAAAAATTTCCACAATTATATGTAAAAAACAATTTTAATATTCATTTAAAATTTTAAATAATATTTTCTTTTCCCCCAATTACATGTAAAAACCCAATATTTCTTAATAATAACTAGTTTGTGTTTTACAAATTTGTTCATGAACTAGGACTTTGATTTCTCCATTTGTGTTATCTCTATATCTTGATTTTATACCTTAATGCTTGAGGAATTATAGCTGTTCAGTTGTGATAGTGATTCGGACTTTCTTACCACCTATTTCTCTCAGGACATTTTAGACACCTGTTTAAGAATTGCCTCAAGAATGTCACAGGGTCAATGAAATAATTGGTGAGATTGAGAATGCATATTCCTTTAATAATCTGGTGATGGGACTTAAAGGACTCATAACTCCCCTCAGTTAGATCCCTCCATAAGGGAAGAAAAGCCCAGAAATCAGAACTTCCCAATGTAAAATGGTGAAGGAGATATAAAGCCTCAGTTTTCATGTTTATTGAAGTGTCTCTTTAATTCTAAACCCATTTTGAATATAGAACAGGAAGGAAATATTTTAGTGTACTAAAGATTTCGCTTCTTTGGAATTCTAGGTGCTATGGAATGACACTTTAATGCTTACTACAAATTCACATAGAAATATAATTGCTAAGCCTAAATTGACACTATTAATTGTTTTCAAAGAGACCAGTGTTTAGATTTGGATTTTAAAGTTCAGGTTGGGTCAATGGACTGATTAGAAGAATTGAATGTGGACATGGATCAAAGAGTCATGGATTTATGACTTTAAAGGCCATCTACTCCAACTATCTTATTTTATACATATGGTAAATGAAATCCATAGAATTTAAGTCAATCAGTTAAAAAGAATTTATTAAGTACCTACTATTTGCCAGGCATTGAACTGAGTGCAATGAATTTTTTAAAAGGGCAAAGAACACTCCTCAACCTCATTGAAGCAAGAGTCCAAGTAAATAACTAGGTACAAACAAGCTATGTACAGGATAAATTGAAAACAGTCAACAGAGAGAAGGCAATAAGGTAAAGGAGGAGCAGGAAAGATTTCTCACAGAAAGCAGGACTTTATCTAGAGAAACAAACCAGAAGGCAGTACCAAAGAGGGAGAAAGTTTAAAAAAATGGAGGATAGCCAGCAAAAATGCCTGGGGCTAGGACATAGAGCATCCTGTTTGAGGAACAGCACAGAGGTCATTGCCACTGGATCATAGAAAAATATGGATTGAAGCAAGAAAACTAGAACAGTAGAAATGGGCCAAGCCATTAAGAATTTTAAAATCTAAATGACATTTTATATTTCATCATAGAGACAAAAGAGAGCCATTGGAATTTATTGAATGGGCAGTAAGGGTAGGGGGCAGTAAGGGTGAGACTTGATCTTTAGGAAGATCAATTTGACAGCTGAGTAGAGAGTAGGGGAGCGACCTGGGGCATTGCAAGGTCTTGCAAAGGACTGACTGTGAGGAGAGAAAGACCTGCACGGGGGGTGGGGGAGTGGCAATGCCAAAGAAGAAAAGGGAGGCATATAGGAAGGATGTTGCAGAAGTAGAATCTATAGAACTTGACAAGTGATTGGATATGGGAAGAATATTGAAAAGTGCCTTATACAAATAAATAGCAGAGCCAGAATTTAAACCCAGGTTCTCTAATTTGAAACTCATTGCTCTACTCACAGCATAATTTTGACCCTGTATTAAGAAATGATTTGTGCTTTTGACCCAGAAATGGCTTGGGTAGTATAATATTTAATTATAGCTCTCCCAACCCTCACTAAAAATAAATAGAATATATTTCCCAACACTTAAGTGGGGTGCACGCAATGATCTTTAAAATTTCTTCAACTCTAAAGATCTAGAATTCTTTGACTCAGATTGAAGGAAAAAGGTATAGTAGGATGATGTGGCTAGGTTGAGGTCACTAAGTGGCATCCCAGATACACCTTTGGGATGTGGAATCAGAAAGACCTGAGTTTAATACTTGCCTCACACTCTGATTGAGGGACCTTCAGTAAGTGCTCATGTAACCTCTCTCAGAATCATTTTTCTAATCTGCATAAATGAAGTAGTTGGGCTTAGTGGCCTCTAATGGTCCCTTCTAGCTTCAAATCTAGGATCTTATGATGCTAACTTAATCACTGAATTTTCAACAGTTCAAAGTCAGGTTCCACAGGAGATAGAGGCTCTTCTTTCATTTGGACCAAATTGGCCTTCCTTTAGATCAACTGTTACTATATGGCAGTTCCTTTTTTCCCCCCAAGGATCCCATGGGAGTATATGCTCAACTCAACAACAGATATTCTTCTTTATTTTGTATGTAGAGAAAGAAATGGAGACTAGCATGCAGCATATTGATGGTTTAAGTGATGATTGTTTATGTGTGTTTATTTATGAGCATATTTCCTTGCTTACAGAATGGGTTATCTGTGTGTATACGTGCACCCAGGCTTAATCCAAAGCTAGTTATAAAAGTTGAACTTACTACCATAAACCCATTTTGATTTTTATTGCATCAGTTGACCTTTATTGACTGAGAAAAATGTGGTGCATGATGGCTAGGTAATAGAGAATCATCTCTATGCAATGTAAATGCTTCATAAGAATTAATCATTTAAAAATGTGTGAGCTGGCTGAGGAACAATGCAACTGCAAATATTCTATCACCCCCACCATCCCCCCATAATAATTATTGACTTCTTGTTCATAAGCAGGACCTAAAGTTATGTCTCTCTTTAATTAGTTTGCTGATGACTTTCTTTTCTTTTTAATTAAACAATGCCACCAAAAAACTTTTGAAGTTAAAGACACTTTAATGGATATGATCTCTCTGCCTTTCTTTTCCTGACTGTATTCATTACAGGCAAATCAATGGAAATTGATAAACCCATGATGGAAAAAAGGAATGTATTTGTATTCATTACAGGGGATTGGAGATAATAATAAAATGAAATGTTGTTATAGTGAGATATAAACCCAACCTAAGGAATTGTTCAATATGTGAATAGCTAGATACATTTCATTACTGTGATATGGAGCAGCTTGATAGCGGAAGCCAATAATTTAAAAAGTCTTGAGCACAGGGTTATGCTGACTACACAGTTCAATACGTTAATTGACAATAAATCCTGCTTGCCTATAAAAAGCACTTGGCTAGTCATTTTCAAGATGGTCATGATTTTTTATGATGCGGAACTTTTAATTTACAGGGATGATAAAAATAGATTTACTTTCAGCCACTTGTATTTGATTTAATTACCTAATCAACTATAAATCATCTACTATTGAAAAAGTAATTTAACATAGATGATATTTTGCCATCATATTTTTGGGTGAGTACTAAGGAGACTTGAGGAGAGAAATAGAAATAAGCTCTTTGTCAGGTTCTAAGTCTAGTAGGGTACAGACCATCGGAGATCATGAGAGGCATATGGTAGCCATGATGTTCAAGTTAGCCAAAATATATCCACTTATATTGATGGTCAGGTTTCTACCTAAGTTTCTTCAGTATTATTAATGTTAGTAACTCACCCTTGACTTTGACTCTAGTCAAGCTCTGGTTTCTAAAGTTATTAAATTGTAAACCCTCTGAGGGCAGGCACTACTGTCTTATTTGTCTCTCTTCTCACTTCACAGGGTCCTTCACACTTTGTAGATGATTAGTAATTGTTTGTTGAATTGATTTGATTGACTGCCCAGTCCTGCTGATTATTTTGATTCAGTATTTGACTATTGCTCAAATTCCAGGAAGCCTGATCTCTGTTCCCCTCACTACTTTCCATCTTATCTTCCTCCATTTAGTTTTCCTCTTTGAATTTCCCCCTATTAGATTCTTTATCTTTCCCTTACTCTTTATTCCCTACTCACTTCTGACTAGCTTCCTATGAATGGAAATAAAAGCCTCTTTAATCCCAGAGCCCATTTGCCTTCCGCTCCTTCCAGGATAACTGCTGACCACAGTGAACCATTGGGAGTCCTAAAGAGGATGCATGGTATATAAGAAAAGAGTGCTGGACCTATAGTAAAGATAATGTGACTATGATCAAGTCACTTAATTTCTCTGTGTGTAAGGAAACTACTTTGCAAACTTTAAAGCAGCATATACATGCCAATTATTGCCAGTGGGTGTTCCAAAAACCCACCTGAGTTTGCAACACTCTTCAAGAAATAATATTTCCATGAGGGGATGCTCTTTGATTGGGGAATGGCTGAACAAATTGTGGTATCTGCTGGTGATGGAATACTATTGTGCTAAAAGGAATAACGAACTGGAGAAATTCCATGTGAACTGGAACGACCTCCAGGAATCGATGCAGAGAGAAAGGAGTAGAACCAGGAGAACCTTATACACAGAGACTGATACACTGTGGCACAATTGAATGTAATGGACTTCTCTACTAGCAGCAATGCAATGATCCAGGACAATTCTGAGGAACTTATGAGAAAGAACACTATCCACATCCAAAGAAAGAACTGTGGGAGTAGAAACGCAGGAGAAAAAATATGATTGATCACATGGGTCAATGGGGATGTGATTGGGGATGTAGACTCTAAAGGATCATCCTAGTACAAATATTAATAATATGGAAATAGGGCTTGATGGATGACACATATAAAACCCAGTGGAACTGCTCGTTGGCTACAGGATGGGGTGGGAGGAGAGGAGGGAAAGAATATGAATCATGTAACCGTGGCAAAATATTCTAAATTAATTAAATAAAATGTTCGAATAAAAAAAATAAAATAGGAATAAAAGAAAGCCAAAAAATAATATTTCCTTTTTACCTATAGCTTGAATTTTGATTTTAAAATTGGCTTGTTATTTTATTTATTACCTATTATTATGATGATTATTTATTTTATTAGTATGTAATAATTAAATATTACTTTATCATAGATGATATCCATTACATTATTATATATTATTTTTATCAAACTTGGATAGTTTCACATTAATTTTGGAAATTGTTTAACATTTCCTATTTTTTCCCATTAGGACTAATAGCTAGAAAAAAACTTTGTAAAATCAATAGAATATACTGACACTGTTACATTCATTATATGAGATATAGCAATATTTATTTGTTTCATATTTGCTTGATGACAGGAAGAACAGAGCTGTAGAATCTGAGTCAACCTTTGGCTTAAGAGGACCTGGCTTCAAGTCTTGTCTCAGCAAACACATACAATTTGAATGATCATGAAAGACTTTAGCCTCTCATTGCCCTGGAAAACTACACAATACTATAACATATATCATTAGGGAGTTTTTACACTCTCCAGTTTTCAGATTGGTTGGAGTTTACCATCTCAAGGAGCCTATTTATCTGGGGGCAAGTAGGTGGCATAGTGGATAGAGCATCAGGCCTGGAGTCTTGAGGACCTTGGTCCAAAACCGACCTCAGACACTTCCTAGCTATCTGACCCAGCGCAAGTTGCTTCACCCTGTTTACCTAGCCTTTGCCCTTCTGTCTCAGAGTTGTTACTAAGAGAAAAAGAAAGGGTTTGTTTATTTAGCTGCTGGTCCACAAAATAAAAATCATTGAAAGTTTTGCTTGCTATATCTACTACTCAATAGAGAGTTAAAACAGTAGATAATATTTTAAGAATTTTGTCATAGAAGGCTAGCATTTATTGTGGAGTTTTGTGTGCAGATAATATTAGGCTGATTAAATAAATTCCCAGGACACTGTAGAACCTCTTAAATGAGATCTATTTTTCTTCAGAAGTTTGATCTAACTTTCCATACTGGAAAAATCAAGATGATGAAGAATGCATGTGGCTGGAGAATACATAGATTTGATCAGTTGGTGCATAAGTCTCAGAAAGATACTGTTCAGAGACATTGAGCTGCATGAAGAAATGAATGGTGTGAGTAGCACAGGTTGGAACACCTTTGGGAAATTTGCAGTGCTTTAATAACCCTAAATTACTCCCTAAAACAAATCCCTATTTTAAACAGCAATATTCTGGAGGAGAGGTGGCTTAAAGTTCTAGATTCAAACTTTATCTCTAAAATGTAGCAGTTTCATGACCCTGGCAAGCTACTTCACTTCTCAATCCCAAAACAACTTTCTTTAAGACTATAGGTTGTAGAAAAGATGATAAAAAGCTTTAATTGAGGGAATTTCTTCAATGAGAATTACCAATAAAACCAAATGGACAACCAAAAAAACAAAAAAAACAAAAAACAAAAGCCATCTTCCAATTGTGCTATTCTTTAAAGAATTAACTTTAAAGCCTCCCAAAAGGCAATGAAAAGGTGCATTGTACATATGAATAGTTGTAATATATATGTAACTCAAAACTATGTAACAGAAATGGCAAAAAAAAAGATATCATCAGAAAGATATTTAGTGACAAAGAAGATGATCAGATCCTGTCCTTAAAAAAAAGAGGATGACCTGGTGATCTGTCCTGTCTCCAGGAGAAAAAAAATTATGCATTGTACACTTTTAAGTTTAATATGCATGGCCTATGTTTTACACGACTTTCTTAAGTCTACACAATCAACAAAACAATAAATCAAGACCAAGTTGTAAAGTTGACCATTTCCACATCAGCTTTTATGAGCCAGTCTGAGCTGGTTCCAGCACACCCTTGCCTCAGTACTCTATTAATATCCATTGAATGTCAAGATATATAGAAAAAGGCACTCAGCATGTTAGGTAGATCCCCTGTGGAGGATTCACAGGCTATGAAGAGAAGTCACACAGTTTGAAAGAGAATGTGTGGGTCTTATTTTGGGAGGGGGGTTGATGGAATACTCGTATTGATGAGATACTAAATCCATTGAATTATAGAAGGAACAAAGCAACTCATCTCAGCTGGATCCAGTCAAATAGGGTATCTAATCTTGGGTCCATAGACTCCCCACAGGGAGAAGGGGAATGGAGAGATTTTTGATAGTCAGCGAACTTGGATGCAAAAAAAAATTACATGTTAATTTTCAATAACCTCTAAATGCAGCACCTTCTCTGCAACTTACAACCTTAGAGAATTGTATAGCAGTGGACTGAGAGGTTAAGTAGCTTTCTCAAGGTCATGCAACTGGTACATCTTCAAATCAGAACTTGAACCTAGGACTTTCTGAGCCTGAGGCCAGATCTCTAGCTACTCTATTAAACCACTCCGTCTCAAGAATATTGCTGCTTAAGATGGGGATTTGATTGAGGAAGAAATTCAGGATCATAAGCAAATTTCCCAAAGGTATTCTAACCTTTTTTTCTCCCACTTTTCAAATATTAGGACAGTTCATGTCCGTGGTGAAGAGTATCTTTGTGAGTCCTCTTTACCAACTGATCAAATCTGTGTCTTCTCCAGCCACATGGCATTCTTTATATTCTTTTCTGGTGTGGATTTAAATGATTTAAAAACATGATTTCAATGAGGGGTATGTAATATTTATAAGATTGTCAGAGGAGTCTATAATATCTGCACCCACATGCCCATAAAGAGGTCAAGAACTCCACCATTACATTAAATATCCCATTGATAGAAGACAACTATTTATGATCTGAGGCAAATTTTTATTGGCATCAAAATATCACTATACTAAAGGAAAAAGGCATAGAGACACATACATTGAAAGAGGTATTGAGTAGCATAGTGGGGATGTGAAGCTAAGCACTTTATAAATATTACCTCATTTGATCCTCACAATGATTATTCTAGGTAGATGTAATTATTCCCATTTTATAGTTTAGGAAAAAGCAGCATACAATTTTTTTTCAGACTAAGAAATTGAGGCCAGATTTAAACTCATGCTTTATTAACTTCAGGCCAAATCTCTACCTAGTTTGCCACTTAGTTACAAATAGGAATTATCTTTTGTTTCTTGTAATAATTGAAAGCTCTGGGCCCACAAGTCAGAGAATCCTTTTCAAAGACTCCTTAGTTTCAGAATCTAATAATCTGTAAAGTTATAGAATCTTTGTAACTTTATAATAATTGCCCTTTAGAGGTTTCTGGAAGTCCTACTTTAATGCCAGTCATTTTTGTCTCTAATTTCTTTGTCTGAATCATTTCCACTACTTGTTCCTAGGGCTGATAAGACTAATCCATACAACCTGACATTTTGACTATTATTCTAACTTAATATCTTTGCTTGATCTCTCCCCAGTGGTGGCATAGCCTTGATGTTATGGACTACTACTTCTTGAAACCTTTCTGCTTCACATTCCCAGTATCCAACTCAATATCTCTTTCACATTCAGGACCCCTGTTCCTTATGCCTTCCATCGAACACATTTCTGATTTCTGTCTAAGGAATTCAGGCAGCTCATAGCTCATTTCCAGAGCAGACATGACTGATAGGTCCCAAACACAGTGAATGATCTGGTTTACAGTTCAGGACTCATCTATTTCTCCAGATTTTCTTTGGAGAAAAAAAATCACATGTCAATCAATTATTCAATCTGTATGAATTTATTAAGCATCTACTATATATCAAAGACATTACCAAATTTTAAGGAAATGATGAAAAATGGAATAGTATCTGCTCTCATGAAGTCTACATTTTGTTGGGTTGATATTACAGACACATACATGCAAAATATTTTATACCTTTATTTTTTTCTTTCAATCAATACTATGCATTGGTTCCAAGGCAACAGAGTGATAAGGGCTAGACAATTGGGGTTAAGTGGCTTGCCCAGGGTCACACAGCTAGGAAGTGTGTGAGGTCAAATTTGAACCCAAGACCTTCTGTCTCCTGGCCTTGAAGCCACCGAGCTGCCCTGACACAAGATAATTTTGAGAGAGCTGTTAGTAGCTAGAGAATCACAAAAGACCTAATGTGGGAGGTAATATTTGAGCTGAACTTTGAAGGAAATTAGGGAGTCTTAAAGACAGAGGTGAAGTAGAAGGGCATATGAAGCAAAGTAAAAGAAACATACAAAGTCCACAGAGGAGGGAGATGGATTATCCTGTGTAAAGAAGAGCAGGAAAGTCAATTTGGCTGGACCTTATAGATGCGAAATAGAATAATATGCAAAAAGCTGGGAAAGGTATTTTATTTTATTTTATTTTATTTTATTAACATTAAATAATATTTATTTTTTAGAAAAGTTAACGTAGTTACATGATTCATGCTCTTACTTTCCCCTTCAACCCCCAAACTCCCCTCACCCATAGCCGACGTGTATTTTCACTGGTTTTAACATGTGTCATTGATCAAGACCTATTTATAAATTGTTGATAGTTGCATTGGTGTGGTCATTTCGAGTCTACATCCCCAATCATGTCTGCTTCAACCCATGTGTTCAAGCAGTTGTTTTTCTTCTGTGTTTCCACTCCTGCAGTTCTTCCTCTGAATGTGGTAGCGTTCTTTACCATAAATCCTTCAGAATTGTCCTGGGTCATTGCATTGCTGCTAGTACAGAAGTCCTTTACATTCTATTTTACCACAGTGTATTGGTCTCTGTGTACAAAGTTCTTCTGGCTCTGCTCCTTTGGGAAAGGTATTTTAGAGTCAGCTTGTGAAGTAAGATTGTCCTTAAATGCCAAACAGAGTTACTTCTATTTGACCCAAGAGGCAATAAGATTCTTTTAGAGCTTGTTGATCAAGGGAGTAACATGGCAATTTTAGCACCATGGTAAGATGGATTGAAAGAGGAGATATGGGAAGCAGGGAAACCAATCAGGAGGTCTAATTGCAATTATTCAGGTTAGAAAAATATACTTGAATTAGAGTGGCATTTGCCTGGGTAGGGGGAAAGGGGCATATGTTGTGAGATAGAATCAGCAATACTTGATAAGAAATTGGATAATTGGAATGAAGGAATATGAGGAAGTAAGGATGACTCCAAGATTTTGAATCTAACTGGAAAGAAGAATGGTATTGTACTTGACTAATATAGAGACTTTGTTTGGATTTCCAGTCAAATGGGTAGAAAGATGACCTTGAAGACAAAAAGATCTGAGCTCCAGACCTGGGTCTGATACCTCTCTGTGTAACCATGGGCAAATCCCTCAACCTTTCATTTCTATAGGCAACTTTCTAAGGCTGTAAGTAATCAAGAAAGTATTGACCTGCATTAGTAGTGAAAGTTTCTTTGCCTTGGAGTTCCTTATACCATATTCATTTATATGAAATCGCATCTTTAGTCCTTATATTACTGTCTCTCCCTTTCTTGTATGTACTGAGTTTAAGATGAGTTCAGGACATTCAGGTTGAAATGTCTAATAAGCAGCTGATGATGTGACCCTTGGAGCTCAGGAGATAGGGATTAAATATATAGAGCTGGAGGTCATTTACAGAAAGATGATAAGGGAACCCAATTCCAATGCATGGATAAGATAACCAAGTAAAATAATATGTAGAGAGAAGAGGACTGGGATGGAATTTCCTAGGGCTATGACCATAGTTAGAAGAATGACTTAAGATTGATAATCCTTCCAAGGAGAGTGAGAAGGAATAGGCAGACAGATTTGGATAAATAAGAGGAAGGAATCTTACAATAATCCAGAGAGAAAAGAGTTTCTAAGGAAGCTACAGTGATCATGTCAAAAGCAGGAAGAAACCAAGGTAAAGCTATGGGATTTTCCCAATTTGGAAATCATTGGTAGATTTGGAGAGCATGATTTCAGTTGATTGGTAAGGAAGAAGATGACATTGCAAGGAGTGAAAAAGTCAATGAGAAGAGAGGAAGTATAGATAGGGAAGTAATTCGTTTTTTTCTAAAAGATTGGCTACTCAGAGAAGAGATGATACATTCAAGTGAATCTTTATTTGCGATAGGGGTGAGAAGTGGGGGACCCAGGCATGTTTTTAGGCAGTAAAAAATGAGTCAGTAGATAGAAAGCAATTAAGATAGGTGATAATCTTTGAGGTGATTATATCTGTTAGAAAAAAATGCTTGAGAACCCAGAATTAGAGAGTTTCTCAAAGGAAAAGATACATTTTTCCTTACTCAAAATGAATAGGAGGTGAGCTACTCTTGTCACAAGAGTAATGAATTACAGAGAGAAAGCTCCAGTTTTGAAGTGGTATCTACATATGTTTCAAAAAATTAAAAAAAAAAAACAAAAAACAAATTGAAAGTTAGAGAAAGATGTCTTATATATTGGACAGATAATAATAATAGCTACCATTTATATAGTTCTTTAAGTTTGTGAAACACTTTACATTATAGGACAAGACTTACACAAGGTGAGAGAAGGTGTGAATGGATCAGGATCTGCATAGAGGAATAGAGGGAATACTGGGATTGAATGCATTATAGGCCCATGGAAGTATTTCAAATGTAGGTATAAAGAATTAATGTGAAAAATCCTGAATACGATTGTGTAGCCTTAGAGCCCATTAGTGTCTATCAGATTTATTGTCTAATGGATGCTAATAATTAAACACAGAAACAAAATACAGTGAATTTATTTCCTTACCAATTTTAGTTCCTTTGTTGGGATTTGCCTTAAATAGGACCATTTATATAGAACATAAGATAACATTTAATGAGAATTATTTCAAATAGTTTTATAAATTTATTCAGAGTATCGGCCCCTCTCCCCCATCCCCTGTTGTCTTGGAATGAAGCATTTTCTTAATTATTTTTTAAAAGAGACCTGTCCTTGTTCCCCAGGTCTCCTGATCTAGCTGCCCAATACCTGTTGCTTCATCCTCAAAGGGAATATTTAGAATCCTTTGAGAGCCTTTGAATAATACTCTGGAAAAGGGGAGAGCAAGGCTGGCATTCAAATAGTAAAGTAGGTCTTCCCTGTCTTCTCACTCTTAGCACCTTCATAGATATGCCCAGTATCCTCTTGTTATCTAAATAGCCCCAATTTTAGCTCTGATCTTACATCCCTGCTCTCTATCAATTCCATCTAATATATATTTAAGAATCAATCTATCCAATAGTATGTAAGCTCCCTGAGAGTAGGGATTATTTTCATAATCTTTTTATATTCTCAAAATTTAGGACTGCATTTTTCACAAATTAGTCACTAGAGTAACCAGATGCTTATTGGATTGAACTGATTTTGTCTTATTATTTTAGGGACACATGCCCAGATGTTTTCTTCCCTGGCTTACATTAATTTGGAAAAGCTCTATTATAGTCATTCATGCCAATATGTGTGAACAGATGAGAGGCTTAATAATTCAGCAAGCATTTATTAAGCACCTCCTATGTGCAAGTTTTTGCTAATTTTGTGCTAATTGATTTTTTTTAATAAAAAGTAAAAATGAAATGGTTTCCGACCCAAAGGTTTATATTCTACTGGGGAAAACCAACATGTGCACAAGTAAATAAATCCAAAACATAGCTAAAGTAAATACAAAATCATTTTTTAATAGGCTGGACTAACAATTGAGAAATCAGGGAAGGTCTCTAGTAGGAAGTGGTATGAGTTGATTCTAATATTTGACCATTCCTCAGGGGCACTTGCTTTTGAACACCAGATAATTTCTTAGTTACCCAAAAGGATGAGTCTCTAAATGGTAGAACCTGAGACAGCAGAGATAGAGTGGTAGGGGAAATATTTTTGGGACAAGATACCTTTTTGGTGTTCTTTAAATCAAACCAATAAGCCTTTCTTCTAGTAAGGCAATACAGTGTAATGGAGAAAACATCAGCACTGGTATCACACTGAGTTCAAATCACAGCCCTATTATTTGCTACCTTGGTGTCCCAGGGCAAGTCATTTAACCTCCAGTTCCTAGGTTCTTCAACTGTAAAATGAGGGGGTTGAAATTAAAAGCCGAAATAGTCCCTTCCAGTTGGAAATCAATGATCCAGTGGAAGATTCTGGGTAGGAGTTAAAGGGTCACAATTAATTGTTTCTCCTCCTCTGTACTCCATTTGTTGAGAAAATGCTCTTAGGACATGTAAATCCTTTTGTGCTTAGGAAAGGTGAGGTTCTACCAGAAGCACAAATGAGCTTATGTCCACTTGATATCAGTTAATGACTATAATGTGCCAGGTACTGTGCTCAGCCCTGAGGACCCAAAGGAAAGCATTAACAGTCCTCTCCTTGAAGAGCTCACATCCCTCCAAAGTCACCATTCCTTTGACCCACCATTTGCTAAACAAGTTAGGTTGATTAAAACATACAGATGTTTGGCCTGGTATAAACAAGACTTCTGGATGCTTAACAGATTTTTCCTCTTTCTCATATTGATATTTTGTTATTGGGGGCAACAAAATTTGAGTATCGATAGCTGATTCTTTAGGTAGATGTCAGAATAACAATTCTGCGGTTCTTGTGTAACATCCTTAAGTCTAATGCTCAAATTTAAAACTGCTTCAAAAATGTGGAAGAATTGTGAGTGCTGTGGTGAAAAAAGAACATGTCTATGTGAGTTTACATTTGAGGGTATGTTGAAGAGTAATGGGCATGCTTTTTGTTGGCAATATAATTATATTCCTGTTGAAGAACAGATTGAGAAGAAAATTTGGAATGTCAGGCTATAGGATTCACATTGTTATTTCTGTCCCTCCCCTTTCTATTGCTTGGACTGCCAGATTGGTGGTACAGTTTTATAGGTCAGTGGCCTAAGACTTACAGAAATTTGAATAGAAAGTTTCATGGAAACTTGCCTGATATTTGCTTCCCTCAGACCCAGCACTGGTAGATGGCTAAGTGGATAGCGTGCCAGATCTGAAGTTAGGAAACTCATCTTCTTGAGTTCAAATCTGCCCTCAAACACTTATTGGCTGCGTGATCCTGGGCACATCGCTTGACTTTGTTTGCCTCGATTTCTTATTTGTAAAGTGAGCTGGAAAAGGAAATGGTAAACTACTCTAGTATCTTTGCCAAGAGAACCCAAAATGGGGTTACAAAGAGTCAAGCATGACTGAAACAACTGAACAACAAGCCTCAAATCTATGAGCATGGCTCCGATGTAGTATTTATCATCAGTGAGTTTTATTTTGATTTTATCATTTTGGGCTATGTATGTGCATCAAATTACTGGATAAATATTGTTTATTTGGCAGTGGGGCCACAGACTGCTATAAATTAATAGACATTTAAAAATTGAATTGATAAATAATTTGATAGAAAAAAAATTAAAAAGAAATTTACATTGATATAAAACACCATCGACCCAAGCTGAAATAGAATCAATTCTGGTTAAAGACACTAAATATACAGCAAAGCCATTTCTCCCTTTGACTTACCTTGCAGATGTGAATGAAAAATAGTCTTTTGGCAGTAGGGCATCTTTTGATTCCAAAAGGAGTTTGACTTCGGTGGTCCAGGCAGTGCTACAAATGTTGGTTACCTTTTAACACATTGTGGGACTGCTCTCTAGACTATGTATTTTCAATGTGTGATCTCCCCTTGCCCCATCATTCCCCTCCAAACTCCTAAGTCAGACCCCTCAGTTTATGCTCCACGCTCAGCTTTCCTAATGGGTTGCTAATGAGCTTTAGCAAAATTGGAGGAGCAGGCAATGAGGGGACTGGAGTATCACTGGGTGGCCTGGTGAACTCTATTTGTGCATCTGTGAGCAGCAGTGCTATCTCCCTGTCTGCTCTCACCAAGGATGTTATCCAGATTTTCTCTGTAAATCCTAGAGCATTAAAACGTTCAGAAATGGGTTGTGTGCATGTATGTACGTATATGTGTAGAAGGGAGGAGGGGCAGACTACTGTTTGGTTTATTTTAAAAGATTCTGGCCTTTGCCTAGATGTATCCTTTTCTCTAGGAAATGATATATATTGACTCTGAGTCATAAAGGCAACTTCTTTTACCCACATCAAATGCTGGGAATTTTTTTTTTAAAAAGGAAAACTCTCCAACAATAAGCGCCAAGAAATGAATTATCAAAATGCACTTCAGTCACAATACTAGAGAGAATCATGTTATGAATCAGTAACAGATGGGAGACACTCTTCACTTTCAGTTTTACATAAATGTCTGTAAGACTTGCGCTATGTTTATACGTTTTTATTTCTTCCAAGGCTCTCCGTATGGTTCAGGCAAGATTCTCCATCAACAAAAGCAACCAGCTTGAGTTTGTTTTATCCGGTATCTTTCTCTCCTTCCTCCTCCACTTTTCTTTTCCATGTTGACTCAGTTAAAATTGAGTAAAAGCTAATTAAGGTGAAATTGTTTTGTTTTTTTCCCTTGCTGCTTAATCTTTTATTTTGGTTAGTCAAATTACCATATACTTGCTCTAATCCACTTTGCTGAAAGCATTTTTTTTAAGAACATCAATGATGATAATAAAAGAGGAAACACAGTTTAGTTCTCTCTGCCCCCTCCCTACTTCCCTTATTCCTAACCACTGCCCCCTTTTTAGGTGAAAATCTTTACATCCTCTCATTTGTTGGGAATGCAGGAGTTGCAATTTGATTCAAGGGCATCCCTGGATAACTAAGAGACAGTGTGGCATAGTATGGATTCTAAGAACTGGAATTAGGAAGCTCTAGATTTGTAATCTTCTTCAGACACACAATAAAAACTCTATGATCCTGGGAAAGTCATTTGATCAGTCTCATTTTCCTCCTCAGTAAAACAGGAGTCCTGATAATAATGCCTACCTCTCAAGACTCTTGAGAAGCTCAAAGCTAATATGTGTGGGGCACCTTAGCGGGCTTGGGATCAGGGAACTCATAACCTACCTTAGACACTTACTCCCTTTGTGGCCCTAGACAAGTCATTGAAATGCTTTGCTTTCAGTTCTCCATATATAAAACGGGAATGATAATTCCACCTACCTCACAGGGCTGTTGTAAAACTCAAATGAAATAACACATACAATGATTTTTTGAGTGCTATATAAATACTAGCTATTATTATTTTTGTTTTGTTTTGTTTTTTTGTTTTTTAAACCCTTAACTTCTGTGTGTATTGGCTCCTAGGTGGAAGAGTGGTAAGGGTGGGCAATGGGGGTCAAGTGACTTGACCAGGGTCACACAGCTTGGAAGTGTCTGAGACCGGATTTGAACCTAGGACCTCCCATCTCTAGGTCTGACTCTCAATCTACTGAGCTACCCAGCTGCCCCCTAGCTATTATTATTTTAAACCTTTACCTTCCATATTAGTTCCAAGACAGAAGAAGTGTGGTGTATGGTCTATTGAGTTTACTTGCCTAGGCTCACACAGCCAGAAAGTGTCTGAGGCTAGATTTTACTTTGGAACTCCTGTTTGTAGGCTCGACTCTCAATCCACTGAGTTACGAAGGTGCCCCAATAGCTAAATTTTTGTAAAAACAGGCATACCAATGTGGAGTGAAATAATCAGAAGCAGGAGAACATTGTACATAGTAACTGAAACATTATTGGATGATCAAATGTGATTGACTTTGCTACTAAAAGCAATGCAATGATCCAGGAAAATGCTGAGGGACTTATGAGAGAGAACGCTATCCACACCCAGAGAAAGAACTGTGGGAGTGGAAATCCAGAAGAAAACATATGATTTATCACGTGTTTATTTGGGCATATGATTTGGGGTTTTGGTTTTAAAAGATTACTCTATTACAAAAATGAATAATATGAAAATGGGATTTGAGTGATAATATATGATTATATATGTATAACCCAGTGGAATTGCTTGTTAAAACTGGGAGAGGGAGAGAAGAGGGAAGGGAGACAATATGAATCAGGTAACCTTGGAAAATTTGTATGTCAATTTGTTACTGAAATAAAATAAAAAAATAAAAAAATCATATCTCATAGTTTTTGCACTCTGCTTTATTGCATTTCATAGATGAATATTTTTTTTTGTTTTTACAATTGAATGCTTGTGACAACCCTGCACTGAGCATATCAATTGGCACCATTTTTCCTACAGCATGTGCTCATACTGGGTTTCTGTATCTGTCACATTTTTTAAATTCTTGCAATATTTCAATTTTCTTTTCATTATTATTATATCTGTTATGGTGATCTGTGATTAGGTCTCTTTGATGTTATTATTTTAATTGTTTTGTGGTGCCAGGAACTCTGCCTATATATATGGTGATGGTGAACTTAATCGTTGTGTTTATTCTGACTGATCCACTGAGTGGTCTCTTCCATCTCTCTCTCCCTCCTTCAGTCTCCCTATTCCTTGAGACAGAAAAATATTGAAATTTCGCCAAGTAATAATCCCACAATGGTCAAATGTTCAAGTGAAAAGAAGTCAATCAATGAACCAAGCTTCACTGTTATCTGATTTTAAAAACTTGTCACAGCTTCCCCAACCTTCAGCAATCACCCTGATCTGTCCGTTAGTATTAAAGTAAGACCTAGGCAAAAAGATAAGTACTTCCTGAAGGCTCAGATAACAGAATTTTTAATAATAAAGTATTTTAAATTAAGATGTAAACATTAAAAAAACCCAATGCTTTTCAATACTTAATGGGTTACAATATAGTCTAAACCTAACTTTTATGTGCACTGGGAAACCAAAAAATTTGTGCAACTCATTTATTGTGATATTTGCTTTATTTTGATGGTCAAGAACCAAACCTGCCATGTCTCCAAGGTATGTCTGTATTGTTTAATAAAGAACTTTGCAGATCTTAAAAGTACTTTAGAAATGTCAACTATTACTTTTGGGAAAAACTCATTTAAAAAAAACTCTCACACATATCAGAATAGCATCAAGTCAAACCCTTCTGCTTTGGAAAAAAAAAACTATAAGTTTCAAGCATTTAAATGTGAAACCCAAATAGACTTTACCCCACATCCTGCAGTGTGCTACGATCATGATTCTTCATAGTTAATAGGGAGATTTCAGTGCAGTGTGAAGTGGAAAGAAGGTTATATTTGGTGCATAAAACCTGAGTTCAAATCTCAGTGGTTCTACTTCTTGCCTATGCAATACTCCACTCTAAAATGAGAACTGAGGGAGGATAATCTGGAAAACTTCTGTAGACCTTCTATTTCTAAATATATGATCCTAATAAGTATTTCTAAATATATGATCCTAATAAGTAGTATTGTAAAGTAAGATGAGCCAGGCTCCCAAATCCTGGATAAAATTGAGAAATTTAGCAAGGTTAAGAAATAAAATGGAATTCATTATTGAGGAGCCAAATTAATCCTTTTATTAATTTTGAGGCAATGCAGTGAGTGGACTTTGAGCTTGGAAGATGTGACTGAATCTTGTTTCAGACACTTACTAGATCTATAACTTTGGACAAGTCCTATAACCCCTTTCAGCTTCAATTTCCTCATCTGTAAAACAGGGATAATAATATCTTCTTCACTTTGTTGTTGGGGAGATAAAAGAATATACCATAAAAAAGGGCTTTGCTAAGTTAAAAGCACTATAAAGTGCCCATTATTATTATGTAAACTGCTTTACAGATCTTAAAGCACTATATCATTGTTAGCTAATACTATAGCGGACCAATGGGAACAGGAACAATTTTATCTGTAGGAACATGAACAAAATGCATCTGTAGGAACACAAACAAATTTAATTCTCTATTACTCAGACTTTGAGATGCAGCTAGGTGATGATGAAGTAGATAGTGCTAGTCCTGGATTCAGGAAGGCCTGAATCTAATCCAATACTGGACATGTACTAGCTGTGTGACCCTGGGCAAGTCACTTACCTCTACCTGCTTTAGTTTTATCATCTGTAATATGGGGATAATAATATGTATTAGAGCAACTATTTAAACAATGGTAACATGAAGAGCTGTCACAGAGAATTAGATGTAGGGCCAGGCCTGGAATCAGGAAGATCTGAATTCAAATTTTGCCTCAGATAGTACTAGTTTGTGAACCTGGGCAAGTAATTTAATCTCTGTTTGTCTCAGTTTTTTCATTTGTAAAATGAAAATAGATAATAATAGCACTAATTTCCCAGGGTTATTATGAAGATCAAATGAGATAATAATTGTAAAACATTTAGCATAGTGCCTAGAACATAGTGCTATATCAATGCTATTATCATTTTCAACACAAAAACCAAAATATTAAAACATCAGAAATTAGCTCTGTCTTATTGATATCTTTAATTGATCAACAGATAAATTAATCAATAATTGATATTGTTGATATCAATAAACCCAATCTTACTGAAATCTTACCTTAATTACTCACACAAGCCAATCACATAAATTTGGGGCAACATGGAGCATAAAGAAATGATATGGTTCTAGGTACCACAGAGAAAGAAAACCTTCTCCACTATCATAATTTTACAAAGGAAGAAACTGAAAGCCAGGGAAAGGGGAGTGGTCTACCCAGGGTAACAGAATAAGTTAGGAGGACAGATGGGTCTATATTTCAAAGCTCCTGATTCCCTGTGGAATTCTGTCTCCTACATTATCACATGGTGAAATGAGATGGTAACAAGGGGTTATAACAAAGGCACCTTGAAAATTGATTGGGCCAACAGCAATCTCAGAAACTATTTTTCTAGTTTGGTACTGAAGAAACTTTGGAGACTCCATGAAATCAGGAAAAACATCCCCAACACAGCTCTTTTATTTTATTCAGTTTCATTCAATTCAGTATACATTTGCTAAGTACCTCCTTTGTATTATCACATGACTGAAAATAAAAATATACAGGCAATTAAATACAAGGTAATGCAATAAGGATGAGAGAATACAAATAATTTTGGGAACATAGTTTATTGGAAGAGGAGCTTCAAGGAAGGCTTCATGGTGGTTGTGGCACCTTAGCTGATCCCTAAAGCCAGATAAAATTGCTGAGTGGTAGACATGGGGAGGAAGTGCACTCTGGGCATAGGGAATGTTCCATGTAATTGTAAACAGAGGAAAAGATGACCTTTAAGGCATTATCTACAAATTCTTTGAGAAAAACATCTAAAATTTAGTTTGAGTAAAATTATAGCATGTATGAAGGAGCATAACATAAAGCCGGGAAAGGGGCTTGAGGCCAGATTTTGTGTGTATTCGTGTGTGTTTATAAAATTCAGACTGATGGAATTACTTTTTACTCTTATAACAATGGGAAGTCACTAATAGGTTTATAACAGGGGAGTAATTTGGGTTTCCCAAGACCTGTGTCTTAGAAAGGTTGCTTTGGCAGTAAGGTAGAAGATTGATTGGATGGGAAGGTTAGTAAGAAGAAGGAGACTAATTAAAAGGCTGTTATAATAATCCAGGTAAGAAGTGATGAAAGTCTATACTGAATTGGTAAATATGTGGGAAGAGAAAAGAACAGATATGGGTACTAGTGCAGAGATAGAATCAATAAGTTCAGGCAACTAATAAGATATGAAAGATCAAAGAAATATAAGTACCAAGTATAATTCTGAAGTAACAAATCTTGGTTACTGAGTAATGCTCTCAAAAGATATTAGAACCTATATGATATTACCTACTGTCTCTGGGATAGGGAAGATTTGAGAGAGAGTGAGGATTGCAAAATGTCAGAAAATGATTTTTTAAATTATATCTACATTTAACCTGAAAATATATATAAAATTAAAAAAAATTAAAAATACATTGGAAGGGGCTTAGGTGAAGGTGCAGTGGGGGGAAGTTTCAGTTTTAGTTTTTAATTTTTTTATTTTGAAGGATGAGATAGATGAGCTTTTTAATTCTTAACATTATTTTTTTCTGGCAGCAAGAAAGGGAAGAGTCAAAAGGAAGAGCCTGAGATGAGACAAGGAGGAAATGATTTTTGGGTCAAGTTCTTTGTGAAGAGAAGGGATGGAATTAAGGGCACATAGTAGGGTGAAAAGCTTTGGCAAGGAGCCTCAGAGGCTCTAGCAAAGAAAACAGATTAAAAGAAGGGAGTTTTGATGTGTGAATGGTAGATGTAGGACCACATGATAACCTTAATATTTTTTTTCTGCTTAGGCAGGAGATGGTTATATTCTGAGACATAGGATTGCAGGTAGCAAGACAGGCCACAAGAAAGAGGAAAAAATGAGAAATTGGCTCAGGGATCCTAATAGTCAATCAGTGAAGACTAAGAGTATTGCTATGGAACAGTAAGGGTTCAGCTCTAAGTAGATAACATTTGTTGGTGGTGTTAGTTATCACTGTTGTGGGAGTTTCTTGAACTGCGTTCTGTAATTTGAGAGGAAAGTAGAAAGGGGATTCTAGGGGCAACACAGGGTGGAAGGTAGGTAATATTTGATTGATAATGGGACCAAGGAACATACAATCATAGAGTGAGTTGATACCTTATATATCATCTTTCAATCCCCTCATTTACAGATAAGTAAACTGAGTAGAAAAGATATTCACTAGTGGAGAACAGAAAGTACATCATTGAATATTCATTAACTAAAGGGTCAAGATTGTGAAAGGAGTAAAGTGAGGCCAAATCATGGGTGACGAATCAGGAGATTAAGATGCAATGCAGGCAGTGAAGGCCATGGTAAGAAAGAACAAATTTAGGAGTAAAGAGGAGGGGAGGGAGAGAGAAAGATAGAGGGAAAGGGAGGTAGAGAGGAAGAGAGAGAGAGAGAGAGAGGAAGAGGAGAAAAGAGGGAAGGGGAGGGGGAGAGGGAGAAAGAGGAAAAGGGGGATGAAAGGACTAAAGATTTATAGCAGGGAAAGAAATTTCAGAATTCAAGAACAGGTAGTGGAACAATTTTGGGTGATGGTGAAATCAGAGGCATGTGAATGGCTAAGGTATTGTGATTTAGGTCATGGTCCACAATAATGTTAACATGGATTTGGAGTCTCCTAGTATGAGATCAGGAAGAAAACTATAACTAGGAATTCTGGCACATAGAACTATTTAGCTGGTGCTAGAGCAGTGGTAGTACATGTTATGATAGTAGTATCTCTTCTTTCCAATTTGTCAAAGGTCCTGACCTACTTGGTGATATTAAAAGCCTGAGTAAATAGTGATACTAAATGATGATGGTTGATGACATTCAGTGATGGATGGTTGTCCCCACTCTTCCTCATTCACAGTCTCTTTAGCCTTCCTGTCTTTTTAGTGGCTGTCCTCTATGCCTGGAATATACTTCCTCATCAAATCCATCTCATTGAATCCTTAGTTTCCTTTGAGGCCCAGGCCAAGATCCAATTTCTTCTAAATGAAGTCTTTCCAGATCCTCTCAGTTGCCTTTTCCTTCAAATCATCTCTAATTACTTTGTATATTCAATATATATATATATATATTGTATATTCAATATATATATATATATATATATATATATATATA
>NC_058130.1:174043144-174068761 GCF_016433145.1 Gracilinanus agilis
AGTATATATATATATATATATATATATATATATATATATACAATGTTACTTAGCAAATCTTACATACTCTTGATACTAGTTTTTCTTATTAACTTCAAAACCAGAAAAATTGGGGGCAGCTGGGTAGCTCAGTGGAGTGAGAGTCAGGCCTAGAGACAGGAGGTCTTGGGTTCAAACCCGGCCTCAGCCACTTCCCAGCTGTGTGACCCTGGGCAAGTCACTTGACCCCCATTGCCCACCCTTACCAATCTTCCACCTATGAGACAATACACCGAAGTACAAGGGTTAAAAAAAAAAAAACAGAAAAATTAAATAACATGTCTATAGGGCTTTCAGATTTCTAAAGTATTCCTTAATGCTTAATAGATGATAGTCACTTCTTAATGTGAATCAATTTCCTCACCTATAAAAGGAGATTCTGCTATATGGACCTATGGAGTCTTTTTTAGTTTAAAAAAGTATGATTCTTGGATCCTAAGTGTATGGGAGACAGAAAATTAAATTTTCTGTCAGAATTGAGGAACAGATGACTAAGTTGAGTGTTTATGAGCTTTATAAGTTATATAACAACACTGGAGATTGGAACAGATCTTTTGATGGTCCTTCTGTCACCTGCATGACTTGGCACCTGCCAGAAATAGGCATAGATGGTTCCACCAGGGAAAACAAGGTACTCTAAGGTAAGTTACTAGGATCTGGGGTTGATGGTATCATCAGAATCCATGTGTGTATATGCTGTTCCAAATCTTTTGGCTTGTGCTATATCCAGGAGTCCAGATGGGCAACAATGAAAATTCAGTGAAATGCTCTTTTTTTAAAAATTTAATTGTGTCTGAGTGTTTATTTTTCCAGAACTAGTTATTCCTCAAATTTGTGATTTGTGTCATCTTTGTCATTCCTTTGTCTCTTAGGCAGGAAGAAGGTGGTAATAAAATGCCTCTTTATAACTTAGATCCCCTTTCCCTGAACCTAGATCTATTTATTATTGATGTATTTGATTGACTGTTTTGATTATTAATGATAATGAGTTTCCATATGTGAAGATTTTCCCTTTACATCAATCTTTTCTATGCATTGGATGCTTACACTTATGTTGATATTTATTGAAAAATGGATATACTTTTTTAAAAAATGAAAAACAAAAAGCCAGAGGCTATATAGCAAAATGAAGTGAAGGTTAAATTCAAAGTCAGGAAAATTTGTGTTAAGTCCTTCCCTTCCTTTGACACATACCAGTTGTGTGACTCCCTGTGAGTCACTTAATCTCTCAGTTCCCCAGGTAGCTCTTAAGATTTTAAGCTGCAATCAAAACAATTCTGAAGTACCTATCTCACACTTATCGAATTATCCAATATTACAAAAAATGGTAAATGATAATTATTGGAGAGAATGTGAGAAAATTGAGACACTAATGTGGAGTTGTAATCTGATCCAACCATTCTGGAGAGCAATTTGGAACCATGCCCAAAGGGCTCTAAAAGTGCATACTCTGATCCAGCAATAACACTATGAAGTCTGTTTCCCAAAGAGATTTTTAAAAAAGGGAAAAGACCTATTTATCAAAAAAATGTTTATAGCAGCTCTTTTTTGTGGTGGCAAAGAATTGGGAATCGAGGGGATGTCTATCAATTGGGTAATGACTTATATATCACAAGTTGTGATATATAATTGCGATGAAATATATAATATATGCTATAAGAAATGATGCACAGGATAATTTTGGGGAAATCCAGAAAGATTTATGTGAACTGATGCAAAATGAATTGAGTAGAACCAGAAAAACATTGTTCATAGTGACAACGATATTTTTGATGAACAACTATGAATGATGTAGTTATTTTCAGCAATGCAATGATTTAAGACAATCCCAGAAGATTCATGAAGAAAAATGCCATCTATCCTCTACAAAAGAACTAATGGAGTCTAAATGCAGACTGAAACATACAATATTTCACTTTCTTTCTTCTTTTCTTATTTGATTTCTTTTCCACAAAATTACTAATATAGAAAAATGTTTTACATGATTGCACATGTCAAATCTCTATCAGATTGCTTACCATATCAGGAAGGGGGGGAGGGATGAGAGTGAATGAGAATGAGGAGAGAATTTGGAACTGCAAATTTTAAGGAAAATGAATGCTAACACGTGTAATTGGGAAAAATAAAATATCATTTAAAAAAGATTTAAATTGCAGAACACTTGCAAACTTTCTTTGGTAGAGGGAACTCTAGCCCTAAGAATTTCCTATATCAATGAAATCACAAATTTAGGTGAAAATCAAACAAAATTTCATTGTTATATGTTGAAAAAAGAACAAATCTTGAAAAAAAAAGATTTAAAAACAATACATTGTTTTTAGACAAAGTACAGTGTAGTGTTAGATAATAGGCCATGAAATCTGAGAGATCTGCCCCCCAGTCCTGACTCTGATCTGCAATAATTTGAACAGGAGCAATTCATTTAACCTCTTAGTGCTCTGCAAATCTCTAAAATAAGAATCGTAGTATTAAAGGTTTAGATCTAGACAGACCTTCAGAATCTATTGAGTACAACCCCCTCATTTTAGAGATAAAGAAACTGAGGTTAATAAAGGTTAGGGGATTTGTTTAGGGTTACACATCTGCTAAATACCTGAGGTTGAATTTAAACTTTTACAGAAATCTTGACTCAATCAATCAAACATTTCTTTTAAGTCTTCTTTGTTTCTAGCATTGTGCTTAATATTGAGGATATAAAGACAGAAGCAAAATAGTCACTCCTCTGAAAGAGCTTCAGTTTCTAATCAAGGAAGCAATATGTAAATGTAATACCATTTTTAATAACTCTCCTTCAGAAACCATTTAGCACTATTATTATATCCTTATTTTAGAAATGAGCTTTGGAGAGAATGACAGTTAACTGTTACCTGAAGAGAGTTGACTATCAATGGTGAGACTATGAGAAACAGAGAGAAAAGACTAAAAGAACTTTCTTGAGAGACCGAGTCAGTTAACTGTTATAAAGAAAGAATAAAAGTATGAAGAGATGTTTTTGAGAGAACTGAGTTTAATTCTTGTTCTGGAGAGAAGGCTATTGAAGCTCATGTTGCATAAGCATAAGGTTGGAGTTGAAGGGAGCTTGTGATTGTGTGTCTCTGTGTGTTGTATGTGTGTATGTAAAGACCTCCTAGAGAAGATGAAGCTTTAGCTCAATCTTAAAAGAAACTAGATATTCTAAGAGTTAGAGGCGAGACGGGAGTGAATGCTAGTTCATAGGGAACTGCCAGTGCAAAGGTAGGGAGATAAGAGATGAAGCATTGTGTGGAAGTGAATGATAGGTCAGTATGGTTGGCCTGACCTTAGAGTGTGTGGAGAGATGTCATATGAAGACTTAAGAGGGAGGAAGGGACCAGTTTGGCTTTAAATGCTAGACAAAAGAGATATGAAATTAATCCTAGATACTATGGAGTTTATTGAATAGGGAATTGACATGGTTAGACATATGCTTTAGGAAAATCACTTTGGCAACTATGTAGGTAATGGATTTGAGTGGTCGCAGGCTTGAGATAAGAAGATGAACTAGACAGTTATCCATAGCCTAGGTGAGAGAAAATGAGGACTTGATCTAAGGTGGTAGCCATATGAGCAAAGGAAAGAGTATCTACATGAGAGATATAGTGAAGAGGAAAACAAGATCTGGAAATCAATTGGATATGTGGAATGAGGGAAGTCAAAGGTGACACCAACTTTGTGAACCTTAAGAAAATGGAAAGATGCTGATAAGCTTGATAGTAAAAGTAAAGTTCTGGAGTATGGGGTGGGGGGAAATGAAATCTGTTCCATTTGGGATGTGTTGAATTTGGTGTGTCTATGGAGCATCCAGTTCAAAATTTCCATTAGGTAGTTGATATAGAACCCCATTATAAAAGCACTAAAGCTAGGTGTACTTATACATCTAGGAGTCATTTGCATGGAGGCAACAATTTAACCTCTTAAGCACTAAAAGCCGGAAATACCTCCTTTCATGAAAGGAATAAAAACTGTTGCCCTTTCAAGCCTGCTTTCTGACTCCAGTCTATTTTCAGAAGTGCAGAATTTTTAGGTAGTTTATTTTATCCCACTCATGTGGAAGCTGATGTGATGACCAAGTGAGAGTATGGAGAAAAAAATGATCCCAGGACAGAGTCTTGGAGCACATTCATAATTAATGAACATAACGTTCCAGCAGAAGAATTAGGAAAAATAAGATCATTAAATTCCAAAGAGCCAGTGAAGTCACTAATATCAAATGCTACAGAGAATTTAATGAAGTTGAAGATAGAAGAGAAATAGTAGAGACTGGTAAATAAAGAGAAGTTTGAGTAGGGTACTATAGGGATGGTAGGATCTAGTGAAGATTTTGTCTCTCCTTCCTAGGGGAGAGAGTTGAGCATATTTGCAGATCATATACAGAAAGACTAGTTGATAATGATAGATCAAAGATTAAAGAGACAAAGGCTATGGTATAGTGGAGATGATTGTAGATTTGCTGGAGGAGTCAAAAGGGAATAGAATAGAAAATACACATAGAGGAGCTTATCTTGGTAAAAGGAAGAGACTTTTTTTAATCAGGGTCTGGAGAAATGGATGAAATAATTTGATATATTAAGAAATTGAAAGAGGAAGAAAGAAGGATGTTGTGATAAAGAGTCTTTATTTTCTCAAAAAGGTATGAGAGGAAGTCATTTGCTGAGAGTGTAAGAAAAAAGGTGAACAGAGATGGGCTGGAGGAGAGTATAGAAGACTTGGTATGCCTGTTATCATGAATGGGATTGAGAATTAATTAAAAGTTAAAGGGAAGGGGCAACTAAGTGGCTCAGTAAATAAAGAGCAAGGCCTGGAGATGGGAGGTCGTGAGTTCAAATCTTACTTTAAATACTTTCAAGCTCTGTGAGCCTGGGCCAGTCAGTTAAAGCCAGTTACCTAGCCCTTACCATTCTTCTGCCTTGGAGTCAATGTCTACTATTGGTTCCCAGACCTATTTCCAAATTGTTGATAGTTGCATTAAGGGCAAGTGTTTTAAAAAGAAGCTAAAGGAGAGTTGCAAATCTACATTGGTGAATGGAATTTTCTCACTGGAAATTCCAAACATGGATTAAATAAAGGTCTAAACAAAAGTGCATCTCCACCCCCCCCAATATTCACTTGGGGAAAATGAAACTGCTCATTCTAGCAGCCTGTGATTAAAAAAAGCTTGCTAAACAATCAAATTATGTTTGCAAATCCACATGAAGCACTAAAGCAATAGAATTAAAATTTAGGTAGGTGTGATTGGAATGGTGAAACTTTTTTGAAGTGATTTTGGAACTTAAATTCTTCCTAGTACTCCAAGGTATAGGTGAGTAGACAAGTAAATGGTGAATGTCTTCTGTATTGTCAAGGATGCTTAATTAGTAGGATTATTGTGGATTCAGAGAAACAAAATTCATCATTGCTCAGTTTGGGATCCATACACTCTCCGTACTAATAGCATTGTGCTAGTGATTTCTCCGGGGTCACCCAGCTAGGAAGTGTCTGAGGTCAGATTTGAACCCAGGATCTCTCTTCTCTAGATCTGGTTCTCAATCCACTGAGCCACCTATCTGACCCTTTTTCTGTAGCATCCAAAGAATGTAGTCATAAAGTTAATATTATATTTTTGGAAGATGAATCAGCTATGCCTTTGTTTGCCTCCTCCTAACCTCTGCTGCTTACTCTTAATTCAGCTTATTATTCATCTTTATCACTAGTCTCAAACTGAATAGTTATATCCTCATTAGTAGATATCAGGTGCTCCCTGATATCTAATGCCTCTCTATCTAAATTTTCTGGTTATTTGTCCAATTACTAGGTATTCTTCAAGGAGCAGCTCAAGTTTTTCTCCTCTCACATTTTTCTTGATCATTCTAATTCATAGTAATTTTTTTCTCTAAACACTGACTAAGCTTATTATTTGTATCTTAGATATTTCTTGTATTTGCATTAATTTTTTAAACATTTCTTTTGTTCTTTATGCTTTTCAAAGTCATTTCATATCATTTCACAAGAACCATGTGAAATGGTTATGAACCAAATTATATTTCAGAGATTTTAGACTTAGAAGAATTAAGAATTGGCCAAGATCAAATAGCAAGCTAGTATCTATTCTGAGACTGAAACCTAAGTTATTAAAACTCAAGACCAGTCTGTAACAAGTTGAGTTAGACCAGTGATGGTTAGGACCCGAGTTTTCAAATAAATAAATAGAGGCAAAAAAGGAAAGCACTGGGTGAAGAGAGACTATCAACACCATTGCATTCTGATTCTCTCTCTTCTCACTCTTTATATGCAATTCCATCTACTTTGCCTAAGAATGATAGGGAAGGGGAAGGAACAAGTATTTAAGTACCTACTAAGTGTCATGTACAGTACTAAGCACTATGCAAATATTATCTTATTTGATCTTTACAATAACCCTAGGAAGTAGGAGTTCCACCATATAGTTAAGGAAACAGAGGCAAAAAGAGATTAAGTGATCAGGCTTGCACAGCTAGAAAGAATCTGAGACTGAGATTGAATTTTGTACTCCCTGACTCCAGGCTCATTACTCTATTCACTGCATTACCCTTAAAAGGGAAATCCCCATATAGGAAGGTTCATAGGATCATAGATGGAGAGTTAGTGGAGACATTTTACCTTCATCTGAACCATCTCCTTTTTATAGACAAGAAAACCAGTGACCAGAGATATAAAATGACTAGCCCAAGGAAACTCATTTGGTAACTAGTATAGACAGAAGTTGAACACAAATTCTTGGGCTCCAAACCCAGCTTTCCACTGATTAGCAAAAAAAAAAAAAAAAAAAAAAAAAAACACCATAATACTTCCTTCCCTAGATTATCCCTCCAGGAGGCTAAATTAGGAGAATTGAACTTTAGGTGAGAAGTTGTCTAAATATTCAATTAATGAGAGGGAGCTCTGATCTGTTAAAGGGTAGGGAGCAACCAGCTATGGAGATTGGTTTTCAGGGACAGGATTTTAATCTCTGAGAGGTCCTAGGTTGAGGGTAAGTTAGGACATCAGACATGGATCATCTGAGATAATGAGCATGAGCTCAGGCTTGAGCAATAAGAAAAATAATCTAATTAGGAAGTGAGTTTCTAAGTAAAGGCTTAGTTACAATGAATACAAGGAATAATTTTGCTTGGTACCCGTGGGCAGAAGAGGTGTGTTGTGAGAGTTAGCTTTAGGCTTCATGCATAGAAAAACTTATTAATAATCAGAGCTTTCTGCAGTGGAATGGAAAGCAATCGCTTTAGTGGGTTTTGATTGGCACTGGATGACCACTCATTGGGGATGGTATAAAAGAGATTCTTATTCAGGTATGGATAGATAACCTCTGAAGGTCCTTCAAGCTCTTAAGCCTTGGGATTATTTGATTTTTAAAGCTTTTATACAGGAATTGGAGACTGAAGCTATGAGCAAAACAGGCTATTATTAAATTGTTAGTGATTATTATTATTATTAGAACAGGTTCTATTATGGATCTGTGAGTTTTAACATTCCTCTTGCCAATGGGCTAAATTGATTCCGGAACCTTTATTTATACAGGTGGAAGTTGAATAGTTCCAGTTGTAGGAAATATTTTAAAGTAAGTCTAATTATCACTGCAGTTTTCTTTCACCTCTCGTCTGTTCTTTATGTTGTTATTAAGCTCTTGTATTACATTTTAACTTTTCATGAATGTTACCTCTTTGCTTAGAATGTAAGTTCTTTGAAGACAGGAATTATATACCATGTTTATATCCCTTGAGATACTTTACTGGAAATTGTTCTTACTCCCATTATCAGCCATAATACTATATCCATTGAAGGCCTTTAAGAAACATTTGTTAATTCACTGCCATAGAAGGAATAGATAGAGTCCAAGTGAAAATTGAAACATGCCATTCTTTATTGCTCCATGAATTTTTCCCTAGTTTAAGCATTATGTATCTTCTTTCACAACATGGGGAACATGGAAATATGTATTAAATGATAATATTTGTACAATTTGTGTCATTTTACATGCCTTTGTGGGGGAGGATGGAGAGAGAAAACATGGATTGAAAACTCAGAAAATGAATATTAGGAAATTGCCTTGATATGTATTCTGGAAAGAAGATATAATTTAAAAAAAAAAAGGAAATATTTGGTGAATGAATAACACATCCTATAGTGAACATTAGAGAAAGGATCTGACTGCTCATGCAAGAAGTTCTTGTCTGCTCTCTTTGTTAATGTATGAAGTTTGGTCAGGATATTGAAAGTCCGTCAGGAATGCTTTTGATCATCTACATGTGAGCCAACAGAAACTGTCTTTGCAAATACTTTAGCGACATGTGTAGGGTGAATGTGTTGCCCATGTAGGTTATACTTATACCCACATAACTTGTTAAGATTGGGCTCACAGGGAAGAATGAACAGATATTTTTGGATCTTATCCTCTTTTCCTCTTTCCCATACTCCTTTACTGCTACTCTCCAAAGGAGAATTTGATTCCTGTCAGGAGGGGATCAAGAGATTGAGGTCATGAGTATAGTCGCTCTGCCTTCATTAGGAAGGGGATACTATACCAGATTTATATCTACTTGCCTTCTTAAATATTTTAGTTGAAGTAATTTTTAGATTCCAACTGGCTTTCCTAGTTTCTGTCCTTTTACAGAAAAGGAGTGCTCCAAGTTTTATCTAAAGGTTTGTGTCTCCTCCCACAAGACTAGTTACAAAAGATCATCACAAATATAAAATAGCAAATAAGCGCATTTACCCAAGCCAACTGCAAAAAGAAAATAGAGAAGTATTATAGATTAAAATATATAACAGACAATCCACAGAGTGAATATGCTCTTTACTTTGAGGGGAGAAGATAACAGAGGGGATAGAAAGAGGGATAAAGAAAGAGACAGAAGCAGAGAGGAAGAGAGGGAGAGAGAAGGAAGAGAGTGAGTAGAGAGGGCAGAGAGCAGAGATATACTCCCTCCTATTAGCAGTTCCTTTTCTAATCCATAAAGCATATATTTCTACAAGTTAAAGGTCTGACTATGTATGTTGTAGCAAAGTACTACCACACCATGATGATTCTCTTAAATAGCAGGTGGACACTATTCTGCAGAAAGTCTCATTTATACAATACCCTTTTCAACAACAACAAACTATTTCCTTGAATATGAAATAGAAAGGAAAATTTTGTTAAATGTTGACTCTCTCTAAGAAACATTTATAGATCCTTTGTTCCTAATAGTGGAACCTAGTCCTGTATGGTCTATACAAATGTAAACGTTCTGGATTTAGCAGAAATCTTGAGACAGTTATTCTTCATAGCATCCCTTACATCTGACCTCTTCTCTCCACTTATACAATCCTCATTCTAGTGTGGATCATCATGGTCTCCTGAAATTATGTTTTAAAATAGCCTTCCTTGTGGGCTTCCCTGTATCTAGACTCCACCTTCTAATTCATCCTTCATAGAGCTGTTAAATTGCTCTTAATAAAGCATCACTGTAACTATGTCACTCCCCATACTCTGGAAGCTTCAGTGATTACCAATTGCCTCTGGGATAAAATATAAATATAAAATATAATGAGTATAAAAATTTTAAAATAGGATAAAATCCCTTTGGCGTTTAAAGTCCTTTACATTGGCTCTAAGCTATATTTTCAGATTTATTTCACATTATTCTGCTCTCCCATCATTCATATTATGTTCTACTCAGTCTGACCTACTTGTTTATTGTATGTAACATTCTACCTCTTGCCTCGATCTCTTGTATTGGACAGTCTTTTGTGCAACTAGATGGTGTAGTGGATAGAGCCAGGAGACATGAAGACCCAGGTTCAAATCTGGACTCAAATATTTGGTAGCTGTGTTACTGGGCAAGCAATTATTCTTTGTCTGCATAAGTAGGTATGAGAAGGAGTTGTCATAAGGATCATAAGGATAATATTTGTAAAGGGCTTAGCATAGAGCCTGACACATAGTAGGTTTTTTATAAAAAGACTCAGCTTCTGTCTCCAGGATCACATAGCTAAGAAGCATCTGAGGCTGATTTTTAACCTAGAACTTGCTCACTCCAGGCTTGGCATATTGGTCAATACAACCTGCCATCTCTTAATCATATGTTGGAATGTCACAGAGGCATTAGCCAACATGAAGTTGATAGGCAAATATTAATAATGGCCCAATAATATTGTCTAAAAATGCCTTCTACTCAGCCTTACTTCTAAGTGATTTTATAGTCACCATAAGGTCAAATTGATATAGATCTGTGCTTCCTGAACTCTAGCTGAAATATCTGAGATGAATAGAAATGTGTTTCAGAGATGATTATCTTCAGCCCTCAGTAGTACCTTCAGGGTTCTCATTTACCCTCCTTTCTAGAAACAACAACAACAACAGCAAAGGCATGCTTTTTGCTAGTGTCTAGAATATTTGAATGAATTGCTTATTAACTTTCCATTGAATGTATTTTCTTATGGTCTGTGAGTTTTCTTCATTGAAAAAGTGAATTCATCCTCAAAGGGGAGAAAGAATGTTATGGCACCTATGTAATCCATCAAGGCTTTATAAGGGACCTATTTGGTGCAAGGTGCTGGGCATACAAAGGCATTCTAATGGAATAACAGATAAGCATATTTACGATAATTCAATGAAAAAGGAGAGCATTAATAATTAGGGATTTGGAAACTTACCTCATAGGATGATGTCAAATGAATAGAGTCTGGAAGAAAGTGAAGGATTCTAAGAGACAGGGAGGAGACTCCAGTCTCCAAGAAGTCTTTGAAAGTGGAACAAATGAGGACAATCAGAGATTCTTAGATTTAGAGTTAGAGGTTTATAAACCTGGAAGACTAGAAAATTGGTGGTGCTGCCAAGAAAAACTAGAAAGTTTACTAGAGGAAAAATATTTTAATTGGGGGTGGGTGGGTAATGAATTCTTATTTGGAAGTGCTGCATCTGGAAGTTTTTGGATCATCTAGTTTCAAATGTTCAAAGAACATTTTATTATACAGTTGAACATGCCTATATTTATGAATGCATATTCATGATATATATATTGATATATATGTAATATACAACATTATATATATATATAATTTATCAGCATATATGAATTATGTACCTAGATGTGTTAATTAAACTAATGGAAATGTTGATGCCACCAAAAGGGTTTGAAGAGAAGAAAAAAGTTCCTATAACAGAGCTGTGGGATTAGAGCATGATATGGATCATGAGCAAGTAAAGGAGACTGACAGGAGGAATTAGACTGACAGGACTGATAGGAAAGAGTTATATCATGAAAATTCAGAGAGGAGAGAATATATAGGATGAGCAAGTTGTCAACAATGTCATGCTGCAGAGAATTTAAGAAAAATGAAAATAGAGGAGAACGTTGATAATCATTCTTAATTTTGGAGAGAGCTATTTTAGGTGAGAAATTAGAACAGAAGTCAGACATTACAAAACTGAGGGGTGGGTAAGAAGAGAAGAAATGGAAGCAGAAAATGAAGATTTTTTTTCTGTTTGGGTATGAAAATGAGAAACTATGTAGCATGATAACTTGAAGGAATGGGAAGATCTAGCAAATATATTGGGTTTTTTATTTTTGTCATTTTCGTTTTTAAGATGGAGACATGAAAGAATCAGTAAATAAGGAAAAGATTGAGGATAAAAACAGGAGACATGATTGTGATTAAAATCTGCTGAAAGAGATGTTATCAAGGGACAAGTAGGGAGAGGGTCTGGTCTTTTTTTTTTTTTAGAAAAATTTTTTCCAGTTACATGATTTGTGTTCTTGCTCTCTCTCCCCCACCCCCCCCATAGCCGACATGCATTTCCACTGGTTTCTTCATGTGTCATAGATCAAGACCTAATTCCATATTATTGATAATTGCTCTACAGTGATCATTAAGAGCCTACATCCCAAATCATGTCCGCATCAACCCATATGTTCAAGCACAGTTGTTTTTCTTCTGTGTTTCTACTCCTGTAGTTCTTCCTCTGAATGTGGATATCGTTCTTTTCCATAAATCCCTCAGAATTGTCCTGGGTCATTGCATTGCTGCTAGTACAGAAGTCCATTACATTCTATTTTACCACAGTGTTTCAGTCTCTGTGTACAATGTTCTTCTGGTTCTGCTCCTTTCACTCTGCATCAGTTCCTGGAGGTCATTCCAGTTCACATGGAATTCCTCCAGTTTATACAATAGTATTCCATCACCAACANCAAATGTTCAAAGAACATTTTATTATACAGTTGAACATGCCTATATCTATGAATGCATACTCATGATATATATATATATATATAGATATATATGTAATATATAACATTATATATATATATACATAATTTATCAGCATATATGAATTATGTACCTAGATGTGTTAATTAAACTAATGGAAATGTTGATGCCACCAAAAGGGTTTGAAGAGAAGAAAAAAGTTCCTATAACAGAGCTGTGGGATTAGAGCATGATATGGATCATGAGCAAGTAAAGGAGACTGACAGGAGGAATTAGACTGACAGGACTGATAGGAAAGAGTTATATCATGAAAATTCAGAGAGGAGAGAATATATAGGATGAGCAAGTTGTCAACAATGTCATGCTGCAGAGAATTTAAGAAAAATGAAAATAGAGGAGAACGTTGATAATCATTCTTAATTTTGGAGAGAGCTATTTTAGGTGAGAAATTAGAACAGAAGTCAGACATTACAAAACTGAGGGGTGGGTAAGAAGAGAAGAAATGGAAGCAGAAAATGAAGATTTTTTTTCTGTTTGGGTATGAAAATGAGAAACTATGTAGCATGATAACTTGAAGGAATGGGAAGATCTAGCAAATATATTGGGTTTTTTATTTTTGTCATTTTTGTTTTTAAGATGGAGACATGAAAGAATCAGTAAATAAGGAAAAGATTGAGGATAAAAACAGGAGACATGATTGTGATTAAAATCTGCTGAAAGAGATGTTATCAAGGGACAAGTAGGGAGAGGGTCTGGTCTTTTTTTTTTTTTAGAAAAATTTTTTCCAGTTACATGATTTGTGTTCTTGCTCTCTCTCCCCCACCCCCCCCATAGCCGACATGCATTTCCACTGGTTTCTTCATGTGTCATAGATCAAGACCTAATTCCATATTATTGATAATTGCTCTACAGTGATCATTAAGAGCCTACATCCCAAATCATGTCCGCATCAACCCATATGTTCAAGCACAGTTGTTTTTCTTCTGTGTTTCTACTCCTGTAGTTCTTCCTCTGAATGTGGATATCGTTCTTTTCCATAAATCCCTCAGAATTGTCCTGGGTCATTGCATTGCTGCTAGTACAGAAGTCCATTACAATCTATTTTACCACAGTGTTTCAGTCTCTGTGTACAATGTTCTTCTGGTTCTGCTCCTTTCACTCTGCATCAGTTCCTGGAGGTCATTCCAGTTCACATGGAATTCCTCCAGTTTATACAATAGTATTCCATCACCAACAGATACTCTGGTCTTGACAAGAAGGAAGTCCTCTTTATTATTAGAGACTAGAAAAAGGATTGAGAGAATGGTGGGGTGACAGCAAGGAAATTTGAGAGGAAGAGGGGAGAAGAAAGAGTTCACACAAATTGCCCTTGATTACTTCAGTAAAGAAAGAAGTGAGATACTTAGATGAGAGTGTGGGGAGAGAAGTGCTGTGCAGAACTTGAACATAGAAGAGAAGGTTTGGAAAAAGCATTGTAGGACCTGAAATGAGTGATAAATTAGGGAAGAATAAAATATTTTCCTTTCTGCAACTGAGGCTCAGTTGAGTTTGGATTACAGAAGTTTGTGGTATAACTAATCAATATGATTGTGTGATTACCTTTTTTAGTGTATGTGAATAGGAAAGGAATGGTGGAGGAAGATGATAGAAATAATTTAGGGCTGAAGTGTGTCAATGAATGAGTACCAATGGGAAAAAGAGAACAAGGAGTTCAAGAAGAAAGGACAATGTAGAGATGACTTAGTTAGTGTTGATATTAGAAAGGGAGAAAAGTGAAGTCAAAAAAGTAGTAATGGCCTGAGAAATTCTAATTGATGAAGGTACTAGAAATAATAGTATAAGAAAAGAATAGGTTCAGGAGGGGATATAATATAAGGAGAAATAGAATAGTGATTGGCTATTTTCAGATATAGAAATGTCAGGCTTTCATCAAGAAGCAGAACACATTTAAGTAATGGTGAACTTCTGGATGTAACTATCTCTGGATGAGGCTGTGTTTAAGGGGAGGAATAAGTGATGAGATTTGAGAAGATTGAAGAACTGGGAGGTTAGGATGCTTGGAGAAATATCAACATGAAATTTGAAGTCCCTTAATATCAAGGCAGGAATTGAGGAAGAGAAAAAAGTAAATTAGTTACTGAAAGTTGAGAAAAGAAGGAAAAATACATAAGGCTGGTAGATAGCAGGGTGAACATTTTTAGGGCAAATTTTAATGGAATACACATTGTTGAATGTGAGTGATGAAAGCAAGAAGATAATCTGGAAGTAGCAATGGCAATAGGGAAGATCACAACTTTCCATCTAGGACCAGTGTGTATATGTTGGGGCTGGGGGGGAGGAGAGAAGGTATAAGATGTTACAATCAGTGCTGGAAACTATAGCCAAAGATGTAATATCTTTTGGGGGAATCTGGATTTTAGTGAATATTAGCAAATGGATGGAATATGAGAAGATAATGTACAAAATAAAGTCAAATCTGTTCATTATGGAATAGGAATTCCAGAGAGTACCTTGGCAGATTTGGAAAGAGGCATAGATTGAGTAGAGTTTGTGGTAAGTATGGTGATGAAAGAACTGGCAGTGGGGGAAGGTGTGGGTGTAGAACTTTCCTTCTAGGATGCTGGTAAGTGAAAATGTTAACAGCAAAAGTTTACTATTTTTAGAGATAATAATGAGTAGAAGATGAATTTTAATGCTCACTGTATTCTAAGGGTGTTATTCTCAGATGGAGATTCCTGCATGGGGCAGAGGTTGATTAAAGCTAGCTCCTGTGAACTAGAGGTTATAGCATGGGATAAGCACTATTTTAAAAGGAAAGTAGACCTTATTTATTGGGATGTTCTTAAGAAGGCCTTCTGTAATCAGTGTTTCTACTTTCTTTCAACTCATTCTTTTCTGAATTTTGTAGTTCTGTAGTCCTCACCATTAAACCCAAACTACTTTTTCCAAAGTCACTAATGATTTCTTAATCACTGAATCTAATGCCTTTTTCTCAGTCTTGATCCTTTATTCTTCTTGACCTCTTTTCTGCCTTTGACATTGTGATTGCCCTCATCCTTAATTAATACTTTTGTCCCTCTAGTTGTTATGACAGCTTTCTCACCTGGTCCTACCAATCTGATTGTTTTTTTCTCATCATCTTTTGCTTAATGTTTATTCAGGTCATGTTCTCTGATCTTGAATGTCCAAGACCCTGCCCTCTCTTCTTCTATATCATTTCATTTGGTGATATCATCAACTCCCTTAGATTGAATCACCATTTCTATGTAGCTAAATCTCAGATATTTTTGCTCAGTCTTAATTTCTTTCCAGGCTTCTAGTTGGAAGACCTGTAAACTGATACAACCATACTCAAAGAGCCATAACTTCTATCTCCAACTGCCTATTGGACATCTCAAATTAGGTGTCTCATGGATATCTTAAATTCAACATAACTAAAATTAAACTCATTATTTTCCCATTGAAATTCTTTTTAATTTTCATATTATGATTGAGGGCATCACCTTCCTCTCAAGCAGGCAGTCTGGAAACTTAAGGATGTCATCCTTAACTTACTTTCTCAAACTCAGTCTCAAACTGATCCCCCTTTTTTCTGATCCCCTTTTTAATGTATTACAAATCCTGATCAAGTAGCTAAGTAGCAGAATAGTTAGAGAGTTAGACCTAGAGTCAGGAAAAAAAAAACATTCTCAGGCTAGCTGTGTGAGTTTGGGCAAGTTATTTAATCTTTTTTTCTCTCAGTTTCCTAAACTGTAAAATGAGGATGACAAAAACACCTACCTTACAAGGGTGAGGTAAAGTATTTAGTGCACTGACTAGCATGTAGTAGATATTTAATAAATGATTAATCTCTTTCTCTTTCTTCTTCCCTGTCCATTCTGTCTCTCAAGTATGTCCCCTTCCTATGTCTGATATTATTGCCATCTTCTCACAAGACCTCGTAACCTCATCTTCCAGTTGTTCTCCCTATATCAAATCTTTCCACACACCAGTTCATCTTCCACTTAGTTGAAAAATTGATCTTTTGCAACTATCTCTGACAAAGTTCTTGTTTCTCAAATAAATGGAGACCTTGAGTCAAATTTACAAGAATATAAGACATTTCCCAGGTGACAAATGGTCAAAGTATATGAACAGGCAGTTCTCAGATGAAGAAATTAAAACTATCTTCAATCATATGAAAAAATGCTCCAAATTATTATTAACTAGAGAAATGCAAATAAAGACAAATCTGAGGTATACCTTATACTTATCACATGGGTTAATATGACCAAAAAATAAAAGTGATAAATGTTGGATGGTTTATGAAAAAATTGGGATAATGAATACACTGTTGGAAGAGCTATGAACAATTATATATATATATATATATATATATATATATATATATATAACCATTCTGAAGAGCAATTTGGTGCCATGTTCAAAGGCCATAAATATGCATACCCTTTGAGTCAGAAATACCATTCCTAGTTCTGTTCCCCACAGAAATTAAAGTTAGGGGGAAAGGACCAACTTGCCCCAAAATATTTATAGTAGCTCTTTTTGGGGTGACAGTGTATTGAAAACTTAAGAGATGTCTACCAACTGGGGAATGGCTGAACAAGAAGTGGTATACAATTATAATGGAATACCATTCTGCCATGGGAAATGACAGAGAAGCTGATTAAAAAAACTAGAAAGACTTATATGAAGTGATGCAAAGTAAAAGTGAGCAAGAACCAAGCAAATGTTGTACATAATAAAAGCAATAATGTATGATGATCAATTGTGAATGACTTAACTATTATCAGCAATGTAAGGATCTAAAACAAGCCCAAGAGACTAATGATGAAAAAGACTAATAATTGCCAAAAAAGGAATTAACAGAATCTGAATGCAGACTGAAGCACATTTTTTGTTTTCTTTATGAATTTTTCTTTAGTATAAGTGATGTGTCTTCTTTCACAATATGATGAATGTGGAAATATGTTTTTCATGATAATATATGTACAACCTATATCATATTGTTTATAGTCTTGGAGAGAAGGGAGGGATAGGAAAGAGAGGGAACATGGATCACAGAATGTCAGAAGATGATTATTAAAACTGTATCTACATATAATCTGGAAAAAATATAAAATTGTAAAATAAATGTAAAAAAAAAAGAAAAACCTATCTTTTAAAGAACAGATTTGACTATACCTTCCCATTACAGACCAGTGGTACCTTATCACCTCTAGGACAAATATTAAATCCTCTGTTTGACATTCAAAACCTTTATAACCTGTCTCCCTTCTTATCTTTCCAGTCTTCTGACACCCTACTAACCTCATACTTTTCTTTGTATCCTTGGCACAGAGCACATTTCCTCACACATAGCAGTCACTTAATACATTTTTTATTGATTGTTAGGCCTATGTTTCTCTGCTACTGCTTCTCCTCACTAGGGATGGTAGGGATACAAGAAGAATGGATGATTTGAGTGGTTAGAGAATGCTAGTTCTGTTGGTTCTGAAATGACTCTGTAGCTGGAATGCATGTGTTAAACACTTGAGAACTTTCTTTTATTGTTTGATAATTACTGATTTAAGACACTGGCTTCCTTCCTAAATTAGTCTGATTTCATTAAGAACCTCCAAGAAAATTGCAGAGGGCAAAATTAAGCCAACAATTTCTGCAAATAAAGCGTGGACATTTAAATTGCAGAAATGGGATGATAGGCTATGAATGTGAATTTTCTGATAGAGGGTTGGAGTACAAAATATTGAGCTCAGTGCTCCCCTCTTTGTGTTAATGAAGGTATAACAACCAGAGAAGCAATCTGGGAAGGATATATGAGGTCCTGCATCTGGACCAAATAAGTAGGAAAAGTCATGGGGCAGCAGAAAACACTGGCTCTGGAGTAAAGGGATGTAGTTTTACATTTTGTCTTTGATTTTACATGTCTATATGGGAAACATTGAACAAAATAAAACATCCTGAACCCATTTCTTCATCTGTAAACTGAAGTGGTTGGACCAGATTTGAGGACTCCTAAGTGTAGAATCTTAAGTTCCTGCCTCAATGTCCCTTCTCTGTTTTTGGGATCAATCAAAGGCATTCCCATAATGCTATGGAATGCACAGTGAAAAATTATTGGATTTGGAATCAGAAAACCTAGTTTCAAATGCAGCTCTACTACTTATTGTGTATCTTTGGACCATTTACCCTCCCCAAACCTTAGTTTCTTTGTGTGTAAAATGAGATGGTGGCCTATGAAGGTTTCTTCTAGTTTCAGGAAACTATGACTCCTCAGTGCCTTCATCTAAAAATGAGGCTGGATGAAATTACCTCTAAGATCCTTTCCAGCTCAAATTCTTTAAAAAAAACTCATTTGTTGGTTATATATTTTAATTCTGTTCACTTCCTTCCTCTCCTTTCCCCATTAGAGAAGGCATCATTTGACAAAAAAATTTTTAAAAAGCATATTAAACTATGTCTTACTTATTTCTGTTTATCAGTTTTTCTCTGCAGGTGGACATACATAACTTATTCTTCAAATAAAATTTATTTTTCTGTATATAATATTCTCTTGGTTCTGCTTGTTTCACTCTCTAATTTCATGTAGTTCTTTCCATATTAAAAAAATTAATCCGCTTGTCATTTCTTAGAGCCCAGCAGTATTCCACCACAATCACATGCCACAGAGGTAGTAAGAGAGAACCCATTTAAAAAAAATAGAAAAAAAGAAGAAAAAAAAAAGAAAAAAAGAAAGAAAAAAATAGAAATATTAGTAGGAGTATATATACCAAAACAAACCCCATGAACATAATTATAAAATACATTTTAAACAAAGTGTCAGATTTAAATAATCAGAGAAATATTAGTTGTTGATGAGTGGAGAGAGCCAATACAATGAAAATGACTATCCTAAGCAATCTGCTTATTCAATGTTATCTCAATTAAATTACTAAAATGTTATTTTATTGAATTAGAAAACAATAATAACAAATTCATTTGGAAAAACAAAAGGTCCAAAATGTCAAAGGAATTAATAAATAAATGTGAAAGAAGGAAGTCTAGCAGTACCATATTTTGAACTATGTTATAAAGCAGTAATTATCAAAATTATCTGGTACTGGCTAAGAAATAGAAAGGTAGATCAGTGCAATAGAATAGACATACAACGAACAATTGTAAAAGATTATAGTAACCTTGTGTTTAACAAAGGTAAAGATCCAAGTTTTAGGAATAAGAATTCACTCTTTGGTAAAAATTGCTGGGAAAATTAGAACACTGTCTAGCAGAAACTAGATAAATAACAATATTAGATCATTTCCAAAGATAGGATCAAAGTGGATACATGATCCAGATTAAATTCAATGGCCTTTTGGTTTTATAATTGTAAAGGGTTCATATAATCACTCAGTTCATCCTTTTTGTGCTGGACTATCAACTCTAATTTTCAGAGACATTGATGGTCACTCAGCTAGCAGCAGGAACAGGACTGGAAACCAGATCTTCCTAACCTTCGGGCCAGCAAGCCCTGTGTCCACTGCTTGCAAGTGATATTGTGGATATGCAAATATGCCATAGAATACCAAAAAAGAGGGTGTCTAAACTCATTCATTGTGGAATATGAAAGGTTACAGAGTTGGAAATAGGAGGGAGATGCTATTTACTAATAGTAGAAGAAGAAAAGAGAGAGAAAAAAAACAGATAAAGGAATAAAACCAAGAAAGGAAAGCAGTTATGTCAGATACCAAGGATCTCAATGTGACCTATTGCAGAGTGCCTCTCAGGCTGGGAAACACTGATCTCTGTTTCTCAGGAGGAAATAAGAAAGAGGTTCTTTACAGGCAGTTTAATTCTCAGGCATATTTGTGAGTTACAGGTGTTGTGTTGTGTGATGCAGGTACATCATCGAATGACATTGAATGACACATTGAATGTGTAAGTGTGATGCAGGTAAGGTTTTTGTCATTGCATGTGCACATATATGTTTTATTGTTCATTCTGTGATGCAGGTATGTTGTGTGCTGTTGTACACAGGTGTGAAGTTGCATTTCATTGAGTGATGCTACTGACAGGTTGTGGCATGGAAGCAGGTATCATCCTGTACCATCATTTTCTCTAACTCTTCCTTGGTTTTAAAATTTTCCCTTTCCCATAGATCTGACAGGTATACTATTATATGTTCAGCTAATTTTCTCATAGTTTACTTCTTTATATTCAAGTCATTACCCATTCTGAATTTATCTTGGTGTAGAGTGTGAGATGTTGATCTAAACCTAAGCTCTCCCATATTGTTTTCCAATTTTCCCAACAGTTTTTGTCAAATAGTGGGATATGAATAGGCAATTTTCAGATAAAGAAATCAAAAGTATCAATAAGCACATGAGAAAGTGTTCTAAATCTCTAATAATTAGAGAAATGCAAATGAAAACAACTCTGAGGTACCGCCTCACACCTAGCAGATTGGCTAAAATGAAAGAAGGGGAGAGTAATGAATGTTGGAGGGGATGTTGCAAAATTGGGATGTTAATGCACTGCTGGTGGAGTTGTGAACTGATCCAAACATTCTGGATGTCAATTTGGAACTATGCCCAAAGAATGATAAAAGAATGCCTGCACTTTGATCCATCCATACCATTGCTGGGATTGTACCCCAAAGAGATCATAGATAAACAGACTTGCACAAAAACATTTCTAGCTGCTCTCTTTGTGGTGGCAAAAAATTGGAAAGCAAGGGTATGCCCTTCAATTGGGGAATGGCTGAACAAAATGTGGTATATGCTGGTGATGGAATACTATTGTGCTGAAAGGAGTAATAAACTGGAAGAATTCCATGTGAACTGGAAAGACCTCCAGGAATTGATGCAGAGTGAAAGAAGCAGAGCCAGAACATTGTACAAAGAGACTGATACACTGTGGTAAAATCGAATGTAATAGACGTCTGCACTAGCAGCAATGCAATGACCCAGGACAATTCTGAGGAATTTATGGAAAAGAACGCTACCTACATTCAGAGGAAGAACTACAGGAGTAGAAACACAGAAGAAAAACAACTGCTTGAACACTTGGGTTGGTGAGGACATGATTGGGGATGTAGACCCGAAAAGACTACACCAATGTAACTTTCAATAATACGTAAATAAGTCTTGACTGACCACACATTTTAAAACCAGTGGAAATGCAAGTTAGGTACGGGAGGAGAGGGGCTTTAAGGGGGTGAAGGGTAAAGTAAAAAGATGAATTATCTAACCATGGAAAATTTTTCTAAAAATAAAAAATTAAAAAAAAAATAAAATTTAAGCCAATGCAGAAGGGGGATTCCTATTTACACATGTCTGTACATTGTGCATGATGCTCATGTGTGGGGCTATTAGGTCAAGACTGTACATGTTAATGAGTTGTGGACCTGTCCAGCAGCAAGGGAGGAAATGGGTTGTGTTCCTGTGTCCAACTGTTGTGACTTGTTATCTTCACAGATAAACACCATCCACAGTGCCTATAATTCCTTCTTTTTTCCAGCAGTAGGATTTGCCTTTGCAGTACCCCTGTACCTAACAAGCACTTAGTAAATACTTCATCTGTCTGTCTGTCTGTCCATTTACTTAATAGTATCAGAGAGCTGAGAAATCCAGGGTCACCTGGTCTGTATGGGGCTAAAGTAGGACTCAAACCTACTTGCTTTGGGTTCTGAGTCTGGGTCTTTATTTATTATGCCATTTCCCCTCTCCTGCTAATCTTACATTACCTTACAGAGATCTTAGCTTAAATGGTGATCTTGCTTCTTATGACTTCTAATTTAATCCCCAAACAATTATTTCATCTACTATAGAGAAATACTATAGAACTTTAATTAGTAATAGTAAGATAACATCTTGTCTTGGGACCATTTCTATCTGAATATCATTGAATTAGATGAGAATGAGCTACTTTTAATAATAAAAAGATGACAATGAGATAACAATAAGCATGTAAATAATATTTTAAAGTTTGCAAAGTTCTCTAAACCCAATTCTTTAAGTTTTTGCTGATTTCAGTTTTGAGAAGGTAAAGAGAGTCTCCTTAAAGGCACAACATTTATTGGGTTTTGGATGGTACTTCTATTTTAGTAAATACTTCACAAGTGGCACTGCTATAAAGTCTTTATTCTGATAACTTATCCTCATATAGCAGTTCATCAGGAATGACCCCTTCAAGTGCTTGTGTAGACTTTGCAAATGAGCACATAAAATCCAATCAATTAGTAGCAATCATTAGAGAAAGGCAAATGAAGATCAAAGATGGTTTTCTTTTCTTTTCAAAAATACTTTTCAGCCATATTCTGGGGAAAAGGGTGAGGACAAGAAAAACTAAGGAGAAAATATATTTCATTTCGCCCTCTGAGTCCATTGGTTCTCAATCCAGGGGTAGAGAGTATTTTTCATTATGAGTCCTTTGGAGTGGTGGTAGATCATCATATTCATCTATTACTAATTGTTGTTAAGTGTACATTATTCTCTTGGTTCTCACTTCACTTGATATTAAATGATACAAGTCTTCTCAATTTTTTCTAAAATAATCTTTTTCATCATTTCTAACAGAGATATTGTATTCCATCCTATTCACATACCAGAAATTGTTTAACAATTCCCTAATTGGTGGGCATTCCCCCAGTTTCTAGTTCTTTGCCTACTACAAAAAGAACTGCTTTAAATAATTTTGTACATATTAATTCCTTTCCTTTTTCCTTGTTTAAAGAAGAATTTCAACAAGTAATAACTAGAATTGGAAAGGAGTTTGTAACCAAAGACTGAAATCAATAATGAACATGGATGCTATGATGAATATCTTCTCTTATTTCTTTCTTCAAGTGAATAGTACTGAAATGTAGTGAAATAGGGGGCAGCTGGGTAGCTCAGTGGATTATGAGCCAGGTCTAGAAATGGGAGGTCCTAGGTTCAAATCTAGCTTCAGACACTTCCCAGCTGTATGACCCTGGGCAAGTCACTTTACCCCCATTGCCTACCCTTTCCACTCTTCTGCCTTGGAGCCAATATAGAGTACTGACTCCAAGACAGAAGGTAAGGGTTTAAAAAAATAAATGTGGTAAAATAATATAAAATCATAAATTTTATTTTTATTTATATTTAGAAAGAATTCAAGACCTCATACATATAAAATTGAAATGAACCTTAGAAGCTATTTCATCTACTTCACCCACTCATTTCAAAGAAAAGGAAACTGAGGTCTACAGATCAGGATATTAACATTTAAAGCTACTATATTTCATTTTGCTTTGATTCTAGGTCAAAGATCCTAACTTCCTCCAACTTATCCTCATAGAGAATAGACTAAGAGTCATTCCCCATCCTTGTTCTTTTCTAATTACTCTCTTGTTTATAAATGTCCTTAAATTTTGTCTCCTACCATTGAACAGAATTCAAACTGTAATAGGAAGATGTTCTATGCTAAGTTGGGGTGATGTTTGATTTCCACCTGTTTTCACAGAATAAAATAAACTTTGAGATCAATCATAGACTATTGGATCACTCTAACAAAATAGAGAAGTGAAAACAGAGATGTATATATCTTTTTTATGACAATTTTTGCATACTTTTGCCACTTAACCTTTAAGGTAAAGGTTCTGTCATTCGTCAGGATCCAAGATGCTCTTCATACCAGCCATGATACAATCTCTGATGGTTTTTGGTTTCATTCCAAAAATGTCGATTCCTGCATCTTCCAGTATGATATTACTGTGCTTTGGTCCCATATAAACACTGAATTCAGTATAAAACATGGAAGATCACAGTTTTCATTCCATGAAATTCCCTCCTCCTTCTTCCAGGGTTACTTTCTTAGCAATCTATGGTCTGTTAGCAATTATTCTATAGAAGGTAAAATAAACCATCTAATTACCTTTGTAAGGCTGTGGTGAGTATCCAATGAGGTCATAGTTTGATCTCATGACTTTGCAGACCTTAAAGCACTATGTAAATGTTAGCTATTATTTATTGCATGAATTGCTATCAGCCTGGGATAAAAAAGGGTAGGTAACCCCAGGAAGAAGAGAATGGGCTAGATGACATTTTCAAATACTCTCCAGCTCTGGGATTCTATGTGTTAACTATCCTAAAATGTAGCAGTGATGGGGACAACTCATAAATATGGAATGATTTTATAAACTTTTATTCTACTTGAAAGTTTAGATTTTGACAAATTCTCTTATGCTGTCTTTAGCTTTTCTCTTTCACTGTTTTTTGTGCTTTCTTTGAGGACTTAAGAAAAAGTCTTTAAAGTTCTTTCCCCTCATCTCCAGTGCCTCTCCAAAGTTAGATATAGTGACAAGCATTCATATTATTATATCAGAAAACATCAATTCAAAACCTTAGTTCAAGGCTACCTAAGGCATTCATTTTCCAAGTATGCTTGATGATTTGGCCTCAAACATTGTTGTTTCCATTCTGTGTTTTGTAATGCTTATTTATAAAACAAGAAACAAAACAAATGGAAAAATTTAGTGTGAAATATAAATGCATTATGGACTGGGGAAATTTATACAAGGAGTTTGTCTCACATAATGGAGAAACTGCCTAAGAATTAGTCCTATCAAACTGTGAAACTCATTGCCTTTAGAAAGTGGAGGCTTCTCTATTTCTAAAGGAGGTCTCTAAGGAGACCTTGGTTTGCTGATTAAATTCAATATACATTTAACATATACAAAGTACAAGGTATTATGCTGGGTGCTGCAGGTAGAAAGATAAAAATTAAATAGTCCCTGCCTTCAAAGAGTTTATATTCTTGGTTGATGGAAGGGCACTGGGATGCCATATGTATGGAAATAAGGATAATAAAAGCAAATCAAGGAAGGAGAGGATGTTAACAATTTAGGAGGGGAAAAAGACTGAGAGAGAGATGAAACCTCACATGGGCTTTGAAGGAATTGGGAAGATTCTGAGAGGTAGAGATAATGAGCAAAAGAACTTGGACTCCAAAACATGACAACTTTACTCTATCTTTATTTCCTGACCCCCATTCCACTGGAAACTTGGATTCTGTCCCCAAAGCTATTATGGGTTTTTCATATCTTGTCCAGAACAATTACCTACTGTAAACTGACCATTAGCTCAAAATCATGCTAATGATAGATGTGATCGACTTGGATTAAAAAGATCTGTGACTGAATCCTACCTCAGACACTTAAAAAGTTGTTATAATCCTGGAATAGTCACTTAATATTTCTCAGCTTGTTTACTGATACTCATATTTCTTCTTTCTTTCTTCCTTCCCTTCCTTCCCTTCCTTACTTACTTCCTTCTTTCCTTCTTCCTTCATTCCTTCCTTCCTTCTTTCCTTCCTTCCTTCCTTCCTTCCTTCCTTCCTTTCTTCCTTTCCTTCTTTCTTCCT